>NC_081407.1:682614001-682664001 GCF_030272615.1 Cryptomeria japonica | reverse complement strand
CACACGACCATATTCTTGTTCCTAGGCTTCTGCATCGATCACATTTATAATGGATTCTTTTGTCGATAGATCATCAATCTATTAGAAAAGTCTTGAAAATTTCTCATCTCATGTTTCCTCCACATAGTCACAATGCAACCCCAAAGGCTCCGCCATGTTGTTATGCCCTTCAGCTTGTGCAATTTTCTTTTTAATAGACCATCATTTTCTTGCTAGTCAAAAAGCCAATTGGCTTATTCAAAGTTGTCCCACTGATCATTTTGAAGAAACCCATCTTCTCTTTCTTAAGGCTACAGTTTTAGACTCATCGAGATGGTGATATATTCTTTGTCTTTTAGAGTTGTTATTAATTCAAAAGATGGGACTACAAATTTGTCTTTTAGTTGTTTGTGTGTTATGTTTTAGCATGTCATGTTGTTTGTGATGATCTATTTGTAGGGCATAATTCCATTAGTGGTCTTAAGCTAGGGAAGTAATTATAATACCTAACCTATGCTACTAGATGGCAAGGTAAAAAAAATGCAATAAAGGCAACAAGAACAACTCACCCTTCAAAAAATTCTTAAAACCAATAAAAAAATGCAATAAAGGCAACAAGAACAACTCGCCCTTCAAAACATTCTTAAAACCAATTGAAATACATTAATTATTGCTAAAAAAATATGAAAAAAAAATTTATACTCCAGCTTCCAAAAAATCCCCTCTTAGAACACTCAAATTATTTTAACCACTTTTATTTATTAATTTATTAAATCATAAAATTTAAAAATTTAATATTAACTTTACAAAGTTTATTTTAAACAAAATTAAATTAAAAAAAAAAACTTATCATTGTTAAAAATTTAATTTATGAACAATTAGATTTTCAATGAATGAAATAGTATTGCCTAACGACAAATACTAACAAAAGACTTATTTTTCAATACCAAAAGCATCACATTGCATGCAATGAACCAGTGATGCTTCCAATTATATTTAAAAACATTCTATATAATCATATGTTACGATCTAGATGTGTACCATTGAACCACCATGAACATTGCTATCTATTATTTGAAAATGAGACTATCTCATCTCATGGATGTCATTGAATTGCATGGTTTACACGGCAGCTGCTTGCTTCATGGAATGGAAAGCATCTATGCAATCTAAACAGAGTTGTTTGGGATCTGCAATCACATCTGTAGCTGCGCTAACGACCAACGTTACTTTTCCCATGTAACTTTGGAAATGCATGGTTAAAGCCTGCATAACCAAACCAATAATTTGTATAAGAAATTTGGACAGACCATTAGCAAAAAAACTGTCTGCTGTGAAATATATGGATGTATACTTTTCCCATGTAACTTTGGAAATGCATGGTTAAAGCCTGCATAACCAAACCAATAATTTGTATAAGAAATTTGGACAGACCATTAGCAAAAAAACTGTCTGCTGTGAAATATATGGATGTAAACTCACATGAGGATGCCCAGAGACTGTGGGAATGATATCCATGATTGGATGGCCGAAGAATTCCACCTCTTGCAAGGGCCCCACCATGTTGGAAAAGGAAAAGGTTGTGTTCGCGATCATATTGTATGTCAGGATCGTAGCAGCCTGCCACACGCCAGGAATTTATGATTTCTCAACAGGTCAGTACCTACCCAATCCTGTTCAGATTCAGAGTTCAGAGTCTCAGATTTCATACCTTGACACCTGCCAAATGGAGCAACAGAGTACCACTTGCATATGTAAAGGGCGCCTCCAGAGATAGTTTTTTCCTTCTAAAAATGGCCGCGGCTGCACGGGCATAATCCAGAGGATTCTTTCGCTTCTCCGTAGGAAGCGAAAGAATCACATAGCCTAAATTGTTCCCCCACCTTGCTTTGTTCCCGGACTCCATCATCTCTGCTAGTTCCTGAAATTGAAAAACCTAAAGGGGTTAGGGAAGTTATTTCACAGGTAAGAATTTGAAAACTGGAATTGATTCAGCAGAATAAGTTACATGGAGCCCCGGAGCAGGCCTTGTGTTCACTAGAATTGTTGAACGAACGCGTAGCTTCGATGGCAAAACACTCTCGCCATTTTTTCTCCTTTGCTCTGCTTTCTTTTTTGTGTCTGCATCAGCATTTTCTGAACGCTCCTCCTCTTCCAATGCAAAATGTGCAAAAATTAGAAACAGATTTGTGTTATGTTGCCCAATTTCTGCAAATCCCAATCATCAGATCTATGTTGAATGAACCTCTTTACACTGTATATCCATGAATGAACCCCTTTTCACAAATATCCATTAAAACAGATGCAGCACAGGTAAGTTCATCTTGGTATCTTCGAATAGTTTACTGTGGCTGTTGGGGAAGTGGCAAGCTGTAATTATTGGGAGCAGTAGTGTTAACTTGAGATAAAAATTCCACTTTTCAAACAGTCAAAAATATATGCTGGGGATTATCAGCCTTTGTGAAATGCAGCTGTGGGATGCCCAGCCTTTGTGAAAAGCAGTTGTGGTCTTTTGGTTTACAGCCGCTGTGGAAAAGCAGTTGTCTGATTATGCTCAGCTGTAGTGACTAGTGTCAAAGCACTGCAAAATTTCCTCTGCAAAATGGTTTCAAATAATTTCCATCCACATCAGGTGATTAGAAGCTAACAGGAAATGTTGTGGAGGAAACACTAGGCGTAAAGAAGAATTCTATTGGGATGTTTGACCTTTACAGCCATTGACCTTTACCAGTGGTGGGGTAGATTTGGAAGTTTTTGCCCATTACATGAATCACTGGATGTAATAAAGTACAGATTCTGGGCCTAAAAATGGGCTTCAACCTTCCCAAAGTGTGATTAAGCAAGGAATGGATACCTCTCCAGAACAAAAAAATAAAATAAAATAGATACCCCTTGATTCTTAATAAACAAGTTCATAAATGATACAAATTTCCATAGAAATAACTCTATTTTGTAGTTGCAATTATTTATTTTGCCTCCCACTCGAAACCAACAATATTCCATCTCAATAGCCATCACACACAAAAAAGTGGATAAATAAATCTACTTTACCAACAGGAAGTTGAATCCCAGAAAATACTGTTCCATAATTATACACAGCGGAAAAAGATACATAAAAGTTAAGGTTTTCTTACCATATCTGCGTTCCAGGTATCTTGTGATCCCTGCCGAAGTAATCCCCAGCATAACATCATTCACTGTCTGCACTTTCCCCAAACAACCAGACATTAAGCAGCCATACAAAATGACAATACAATCAATTTATGTCCAGCAAATCTACAAAACTTACCCCTTTTATAGCATCCTTGACAAGCTTAATATCCTCCAGACTGATACTCTGGTGCACAATCTTCTTGGGACCCGATTCTATCCCGGGATATCCCTTAATCGGCGTAAGGCTATCCTTAAGCCAGATTATGGTAGCCACAAAATACAAAATATCCACAACTGTGTACCAGACTACAAGAAGCATGCCCAACAAAATCCCCAAAGGCAAGGGCAGTCCCCTAAATTTAGCCCCAGCAATTCTGCTTGACCTTGTTTGGCGTGGGATTGTGGGGAGCAAATTGGGGTCGGCGTGCTGTCTGGTGCAGGCCAATAAGAGCGACATGAGAGACACACCATCCCCTAAAGAATGATGAACTCTCATCACTATGCCAGAGGCCGCATCTTGACTCTTCACATTTATGAGATGAAATTGCCACTGCGGCCTGGAGGAATCCAGAGGAGGGGCTGTGGCCAGTCTGGCCGAATAATTTTCATAGAAATCTGAACTTTCATTCTCTTCAGGGTCGATGCAGGGGACCAGAACATGATCACAAATGTTCACTTCCGCTGGCACCCAAATCAACTTTCCGTTCTTGTCTTTCTCCTGCAAATACAAACCCAAAAGAACAGAAAGCCAATAAATATTATACGACTGAATAAGAAAATCCAATAAATAAAGCATGCTTTGCTCTGTGTTACTAACCATTACGCTGGAGAATCGTTTGTGCTTTAAAAGACTGGATTCCAGACCCGACTTAATGGTCTCTACATCGATCTGTGTTTTCAACTTGAAAATGGCGATAATATAACAGTATAAAGCGGATTGACTGAAAACGCGGCCAGCCGGGGTCACGGGTTCGAATTCGTTGATCTCCTCTTCCCCATCTGTGCATCCTTTATTTTCTTTTTTCACTGTTATTTTCCAGAGCCTAGGCTTGCCAAGCACATCACCTGCAACATCCATGATTATTCTTCGCTAAGAATGTTCATTGTGGGCAAGACCTAGGTAATCGGCTTGAAAATTTTTGTCCGGAGCAAAACAAGACAATAAAAATCCTGCCCTCAGATTAATGACCAGAACCTTCACATTCTTGAATTGATAACCAGAAAAACCGAAGATAAATTTGACGGTCGTCTAACCTTTTCACCGTAAAATGCCAAATCAAATTTCGGCGAAGACTTCGTCTCTGTGATAAGAGACAAATCGAAAATTCTATAAACAGAATTTCGGTGAAAAGAGACGGTATATTTTTTATATTTTTTTGCATCTGATATTTTTTGCCCTTTCGACAGAAACTGGCAGATAAGTTTCAGTTTACAGTAGGTTGACCGTCAAATTTCAACCCCTAAAAGGTTCCATTGTTCAAAGGCTGCTTGGCAGTGTGTTATGAATGCGATTACTTTTTCTGGTTATTGATTTAAAAAAACAAAAGTTATTGATTTAGGATTGACATAATAATTGAAGGGAATTCAAGTGTGTGATTGCCTTGATTATTGAAGTGGATTTCTATATTTGAAGTGGGTTGATGCTCAAAAATTTTCAATCTTGATTTAAAAAGTTAGTATTATGAAAGATTTCAGATAATAAATTTATATAGTTTGAAAAAACATAAAATCTTGAAAATATAAAGTAGGGTGATGCTCTCATTCATCGTGATGATGGATCACTGAGTGTGAATCAAATTGTTGATCTAAAAATTTGCACACAATCATTTGAACCTTGTTTATAGATAATTCTATGAATTGTGGAAATCTCATGTCATCTAATAATTAATAATGATGGTATCTATGTAATGTAGGGAAAGATAAATTCTATTAAAAATATATTGAAATATTTGTTGAATTATAATTCAAATTTGAAAAAAAAAGAGAAGAGATCATAATCATATTTAAAGATAAAGATAAATATGATTTCTCCATCTTAAGACACTTGAAGTTGTTATTCTTTATACGAATAATGTTACTAATAGGCAAACTTGTGGCTTCACATTTGCATTAAAAGACTTTAAAAATATAATTACTTCTTAAATTTTAGTACAACTACTAAAGATTTTTGTTTAGTAATACTAAGTTGTCTAGCATAATAATGGTCCATGAAACCACATCCTATCTAAGAATTTTTGTGATGCTTAAGGATATATCCACATTTAACATTAAAATTATCAACTATCAAGTGCACTCTCAACAATAATATCCGACTCCAATCTAGGTTTAGAAATGAGAGTATATAGTTTTTTGCCTTCTTCAATAATGGCAAAATCTACACATGCATTCACGATACTATCAAATCATTAATAAACATAGATATTTAGTCTTTTTGGTCAATCATTACATATTTATATTTTTAAGAGCTTTTATATTTCCCTTAGTTGATAAATATATAAATATTTGTGTCTTTCAACTACTTCATAGCACTCTCAAACGTTGTTTATGGTGTCTTAATACTTTTACTATATGATACTTTAAGAGATACTAGATGAGTCTATAAGAATGAAGGAAATAATTTACTAATATTGATGATTATTTCCAAAGATACTCAAGAGATTCACAATAAATATGAACCATAAGAATTTGGATAAATTTGTAATAATCTCCTTAAATCAATGCATGTAAATAAAGCATATTCTCTTAATTTTTCATGCTTAGAGTTGAACATCATCAAAGAGTTCAATAGCTTATTGAAGTAGGAAGTCATACATCTTTTGTTTATATACAAGGATTACATTTTTAATAGTAAAAATAAAGATCCCTATGAAAATATTGTCTATAATGATTTTAACTTCCATTAATGATCTTAGCAAAGATCTTGTAAACAAGTCATATCTTTGTTATTTGGTTGTACCCATGCTAAAGTCTATAATTCACCAAGTCTTGTTTTTAGCTTGGAAGTTGGTGTTATTAAACTAGTGAACAAAGTTTATATTATTTTTTAAAAATAAGTATGCAAATATGTGTTTTATTTATAAAACAATGAATTATTCATAAAAGAGACTATGTGAGTGGTTAAAATCAACAATTAAAAAAATCAACAAATCGTAAAGTTGCAATACATAACACCCGATATACATGGGGAACCCATTTTGAAGAAAACTCCACCATCAAAGAGATGCTCAAGAATGTATTAATCTTCAAGAATAGAATACATATGCAACACTCTAGCTTCCTTCAATTGGATAGCATTCTGGTAACATCTATGTGTATACACCTCAACATGACTAATGCATTTTTGTTTCATCACTTCATCATTTGTCATCAATTCTTCTATTAACATTGATTAAATAATTTTAATTTTAATTATTTAATTAAGATAACATACAATTCTTTCATTCACATTAATCAAATAATTTTTAATTATTCAAATAATTCACCAATTTATCATTTTCATTCATTTTAATTTCGTATTAATAATAGAAGATACAAAATTACATCATCATATGTGCTCATATTATTGTCTTTATCAGCAATCAAAAACTAAATATCTACTGCATTAAGCAACCCAAAAGCAACTGCACTCTCTATAGACAACCTATAAATCATAACTCCTAGAGCATTGCAAGTCTACAACCAACATAATGTCATAGAACCATTACATCCAAATCTTCCTCTTCATTATCATCTTGACCATTACAACATAGGACATATATCCATTACATCATAAGTAGAACTGAAAAACAAAATGAATAAAAAATAAATCGTCTTCAATGCAGGCCAAAAGTGGAGTTAGTCATTTTTGCTTTGATACCCAGTCTCCCGATCCATGGCTCCCTGTGGTGGAGAATTAGGTGAAAGTTTCTCCACCACAATACCATCCCCGGGCAGCTTAAGGAACTTTGCTTGTGAGATTTCCATAGTAACGTACACCTGCATAAGAATATTAAGATATGCAAGTCTTCTAGAAGATTCGATAAGTGTTCTCTTAGTCCCATTAAAGATCTAACCTTTCATATGTGGCATTAAATTTTTATAGATAAATAAAGCCAAAACAAATTATGCCTTTTATTTAATTTAGGAACATAGCTAGATATAATCTCATTAATAAATGCGTTATTAACACTTCCATTTTTTTAAACTAGCACAAAAGATGTTCCATACTTCTTTAGCATAAATGCATTCAAAAAATATATGATGCATTGATTTAGGTTTCTTACATAAACTAAAAAATTCAACATCATTATTTTTCATCTTACAGGGAAGCTTTTTCCAAATAAACCATTTGAAATAAGCATTTTTAGACTCTAATACATTAGACCAAATTTGTTTAGATATTCCCTATCATTTCTTTTGACTATAATTGACATTCCAACATTGATTAAGATAAGAAAATAAAGAAACATCCTCATTTCTAGTGGTTTATAACTAATCTTATCCTTGGTATTGGTTAGTGGGGATTCATCCTCCCATGTAATATATATGTAGTTGTTAGGCTTGAATTGCTGCAATTAATAGGGAAAGAAAAATCTTTGCATGCATTCCTCAACATGGAGTATGTTATCTAGTTTGTAGTAGGTAGAGATAATTCATAGCTCAGAGAAGCTCGGTCTTTAAGGTGACCATTTTGTAGAATATGATAAAAGCATTTAATCCCCTTTTGATACCAATTTTTGGCAAAGCAACCTTGCAATAGAGAAAGTGGTTTGCCTTTGTGTTTAAGATTACACTAGGTAGATATGTAAGCATGAATCTTCTTGGAGTTATTCTCAACTAGGTGACAACCAACCACCTTACTTTTTACCATTTCCTAATCCTTCCAAAAGCTCTTAAATACTATAGATCTTGCAAGGCAAATAGGATGTCTACTAATCAGAAGATCACAAAAAGGAAAGTTCTTCGCTATTTTTGCTTGTTTTGGCACATCACTTTGGATATTATTCTTTATGTACTTTCCATGGCTCATCTCCCTCTAGAGCCTTGATAATCCACATAATAGCTAGTGCAATCCGATGTTTCTTCAGATCCTTTAGTCCTATCCCCCCTTGAATTTTCTCCTTACAACACAAAACCCACTTGACTGAGTGTTTTTTCTTGTTACATTTTCCATTAGACAAAAGGAAGCATTTGATCCATTTTTGGATCTCATTAATTTAATAGCTACTAAAAAGATAGACTAAAGCATAATAAAGAGTGTAAGATGATAGGATCTTCTAGTAGACTTGAATTTTCCCACCCAAGGAAAGATATTGCTTATTCCATTTGTCTAATTTTGAGTGTTGAGGTCCCCCCTCTTGGACCTTTTTCTACTACTTCTTATGGGCGAAGCTTTGCTTGTGTTGTCAAATCTATTGTTGCTCATCCTCCCAAGGGGGAATCTCATCCTTTTCCTTATGCCAAGACCTCCCCTATTGTGGTTTGTAGCCAAGACGTGGTAGAAAATGTTGCTTTCTACCAACGTTGTGGGTTGGTGTGTAGATTTGTTGGGCTCTAACTTTTCCTCCCATATCTACATCATTGGGTGAGTTATTCTTGGAAGCCTTTGGTTGATGGTAGCATTGAGATTTTCCCTTGTGCTAAGGGTTTTTTTATTGCTTCCTTTTCTTCTTTTGATGCTCATGACTTATTGCTGAGAAATTTGTGGGTTTGGGGAGTTAACTCTCTCTCTCAGTCAACCCTGGACAACTTATTTTAACCCTTTTATTGAACCACACAATGTGCAACCAATGCCAGTTTGTTTTTCCAATCTTCCTCTTCATTTTTGGGAGCATTCTTGTTATGAGGGTATTGGCAATGGGTGAACTCACAAAGCTGGTTCCCACTTTTGCCAACAAAGGAAATTGGCGAGAGTGGAGAATTCCATTTAGGGGGGGTTCGAGCGAAGTGGGGGTGTTCGAACGGACTACCCTTTGGGGTTCGAGCGAAGACCCCACTTCGCTCGAACCCACTCTTTCGAGCGAAGCACCTTTAATGCTTGATTATGTCATTTTTCAATTATATAAGGGGGGTTCGATCGAACCCCCCTTGATTTGAACCCCCCTAAAAATGGGGGGTTCCCTCGAACCCCCTTTTGTTCGAAGCCCTTTTTTAACACTTCTCTGGAGCTTTCTACATTTTTTTGTAGATTTTTGGCCTTCAAACCTTTGGTTGAAGGCTCAAATGGAATGATCTTGACAACCCAAAATGTAATATTATAGTCCTCAAAGCAAGCTTTCCAATGAATACAATATTATAGTCCTCAAAGCAAGCTTTCCAATGAATATAATATTATTACATATTGAGTTTATTATGAACTTGTTTTTTAAATTTTACCAAACATAGGTTTTTCACCAAACATGAACTTCTCTGTTCAACGCATTGGGAAAAATAGGAAACTAATTCAAAAAAATTCTGAAAAATATCTAAGCCCCAAGTATTGATGTCTTCTTTCTAACAAAAAAAGAAATTTTGAATTTCAATATATATAGAACAAGTTATGTGTTCAAACTTAAACCTATGTCAGAATTATGACTAGTCAGACTTCAAAACTTAATAAAATGAAAAATATTGAACATATCACTATCAAAGCAACTGCACACCCTGGATATTGATGTTACAAACCAAAATTCAAAATAATTGAGTTTTTATCATTTATAGAAAAAAAGTTATGCATTTCGGGAGGCACATAACTCTTAAAAAATGTAGTTTGTTGTAAAAAACTACTTTTTGAGGGAGATGGAAAAATTTGAAAAAAATCCATCAAAAAAATTTGAAAAAAATATATATAGAATCTAGAGACAAAGTTCTACAAATCACTAATTTACATAATCTTCAAATTCTTTATAGTTTAAAAGTTATAGTTGTCGGAAGTTGAAGATTATTTTAAAAGTGTTCATCTCAGTGTCAAAAGTGGCAAAAAAGTGGGAACCATTATTGTGAGTTCACCCCAACTCTATTGTCCACTTCTTGAAGGTTGATGATACCACTTCCTTCATGGGTCATTCCACTTTTTCTTGCATTTTAAACGATATTGACATATTTATGCCTCTTCCTGGGGATGTGGTTCTTATGGTTAGGGATAGGCTCTGGAATCAATCATTGGATTATAAGGGCCTCTCCTTTCGTTATCATAGATGCTTCTCAACTGGTCACTTAGCTATGGATTGTTCTCTCTCACATCGTAGAAGTTTTGCTTCTTGGTGGAAGGACACTAATGGTGAACGTTTGAATATTGATTCTTCTGATTCCGATGACTCTTCACATGATGATGATGACTCCTCCCAATATGAGGTTGTGCCTCTTATTGTTGTCATGACCTCCTTAGTCCCCCTAGATCCTACTCCCCCTCTTGTTATTGGTGTGGCCTCCTCAGGCCTTGTGGTTCTTACTCTTGTTGCTCCTATTTTGCAACAAACTTCTACTTTTGGTGCTGATAGACCCTCTAAAGGGATTTCCCCCTTTAATCCCCCTTATAATGATGTTCTGAATAACAATATTTCTTGGATTGTTGTGTTCCATAGGTGATATATGAATGTAATATATATGAAATAAGAACTTGATAAATTAAAGGATTGTTTTTCACGATAACATGTCTAATGTTAAGACAAGGTCGACTTTTCAATGTTAAGATGGGAATAATGTAATAATGACCTATTCAATGATATTAAGTAACAAGCGGAAAGATACTTCTCTTTCCAAATGCAATCATTCAAGTAAGCAATCATTAGAAGAATAATAACGATCATAAATTCATATTTCTTTATGACAAATGTAGCAAGCCTTAATGACACCATCTTGTGTAATATAGTGACACCATGTGCATCCAAATCCAGAACAATGCTTATTACAAAACATACAAATGTTTTATTATTACCATACATAACAAGGTTACAAATAGAAGCTATAACATGTACTAAATTTACATCATTACATGATTAAGATATTGCCCGTTTACTATCACATTAAAGAAGTATTATAGTAGTAACAATGGTCATTAACTACTTTTACAATTGAGCTCATACACCAAGGCATTGATTGACTCAACAACATGATTCACATTATACCCATATGATTCATAACACATCACATGTAATACTTCATGCAATGCACATCATAAGGTTTTGATCAAGATAAAGATATATGTTTCATAGGTTTGAATTGACTAATCAATAGTAATGGAAGCTGTTAATTAACAAAAATGATTGTAAGTATTACTCGTAAGGTTAGATCTTACATTCTACTCCCCTTAAATTAAATTTCCTCTTGGAAGTTACCAAGGATTTGTAAGCATAATCCCCTCATGGGAATATGCAAAAATATGTGAATGCAACAATTTTGACTTGCTAATTTAATGGGAATTTAAATTATTAAACCATAAAATATAAAATAAGAAAATTTCTAGAACATCTAAATTACCACACAATCGAAGCAATAATCATACACACGATACATTGATCCATTTAAACATCAATACAAGTGTGTAAATACTAATCACATAACTTCTAGATTAACAAACCACACATATATAAACTAGAGTCACATCAATACCTTTATCATCCAATTCAATTTCTTTTACAACTACCATTCATAGTTCAAATTTATGTAAGTGCACCTTTTCAACCTTCAATCTCCTATTATGTCACATTCCAAAAACATCTAATTTTATTCTATTTGTTACAAGGCTCTATAAATTGATTCACAAGACTTTATAACTTGATTTACAATTAGTCTACATCACATCCATTTGAAAATAGTTACAAACACAACAAATAACTACCACAATATACAATACAAGGCATATGACTCACACAATGAGATTTACAAGGAGGATGGTATCATATAACACTAAATAATCATAAAATCACAACATTATAGATTTTGTAGCTTGCCATGTAACGCCTCTTCAAAAAGCTCATTCAGACCGTCCACTCTTCTTGAGTAGCCATATAACTAAATGTCCATATATCCAATGAGAGCCAAATACCATAAATACCATAGAGCCCCACAATCGTTAGGAAAGATGGTCTTGTGCTCTTTTTTGAGGGCCCTTAGATACATTTTCTATTATCTTCTTTTGTTTTATGTAAGGGGGTTGGCCTCCAAAAAGAATGTGCACAAGGAACCATATATAACTAGAGGGAAATGGATTATTATTGACTTATACTAATCCCATTTGTATTCTCCATCCCCAATAAAATTTTGTTGGCCATCTAATCCCCTATAGGATCTATTAGGATTCCCTATTGGATATGAAAATTTTACATGTCACATTACAAGTCATACATGCCAACAGTTTGCAAACATCAATAACACCTCAAACAAACTATAATAACAAGATAAATTAAAAAGGTTTATCATTATACTGCTGCAATGCCGTTTGTGTCTGCTATTGCTGCTGCCCTAAGGCCATCTGCTATTGCGAAGCCGTCTACCCTAAGGTCGGGTGGTGTTGCCGTCCAGCCCCCTGTTCGATCCCCTAGTGAGGCTGCTTTGCCTAGTGCTGCAAATGGGGGCTCTGTAGGGGTTTCTCTCGCTAATACAATGGAGGGTGATATGGTGCATCCAGCATCCTCTGCTGCTGATGGGGCTGCCCATGTCTTGGGGCCTGTGGCTGTTACCTTGTGCAAACCCTTGGCTTTCAAGGTGTCTGCTGATACTGATATGGAGATTGTCATAACCCTCCTTTTCTAAATATTGATAAGAATCATTAATTACTAATATTATCATTATTATTATTATAAATATCTATTGTTGAATGAAATAATCCATTTACCATCTTGAAGCTAAATATAGCTAATGAAATAAAACGACTATGCCTGCCTACCAATTAAGTAGAGGTGATAGCAGTAAAGAAAATCAATAAATGATTAACGGAAGGTGAGTTGGTGGAATACAATGGCATTGGTGATAGGGGGAATAGAATATGTCAAAGCCATTATAAGGGAGTGTACATTAATATGTCAGAAGAGTGGACACCAAGAATAGGGGGTGGTAGAGACTAAGAAAATGGAGAATGCTAGGGGGAGAGAGGGAGGAGAACCGACAAAAGGAAAATGGGAACTTGCAATCTTTCTTGAAACTATCCAGCATATTGAAATTTCATCTTTCTCTTATGCCTCCGTCTTTTTCTTTCCACAAAAAACCCGCTCCAAATCCTGCAAAACTCTCAGGAAATCCCATTGCGCCGCAATCTCCATCACCATCGCCTTGCACGAAATTTCCAGAAGTAAGTAAGGATTGATTCCTATCGGTGACGGTGTCCTCGTTTTACTGAAATTTATCGCTTTTAATAGGAGAATAGCCTGATTAAAAGAGGGTGAAAAACTAAACGATTGGGAAGACGAAAAATTGATGAAATGGAAATCGACTTCTGGCTGAGGACTCCCAAGAGAATTGCAATGGCTGCTTTCCTATTGAGTGCAGGAATTGGCTGTACTGCAGTGGGCGTTCATATGTCATACAAACATATCGCCCCTTAGCAGAAGCGTAATAAGAAGCTCAACGACTTCATGAGGGAATGCCTCAAGGCACACCGATTTGGCTACTAAGAAGTCGACCATGCTTCAATTCCTTCCATACACGCCGATCACGAAAACCCCTATCGTACAACTCATGCCTAAGAACATAATGGGAATGTCGTTGGAGTCTCCTACATCCAGTACTGTCAAAGCCACAGTCGTTCAAGCTTCTACAACTCTACTGACACACTTGAGCTTGGAGCATGAATGTTGCTTCTTTATTACACAGAGCTTGGAGCATGAACGTTGATACCAGCTAGGCTAGCCGTTGGGATATTTGTACACATCTTACGGGAAGGATTCATTCAAAGAGCGATAATTAGAGGCCATCGGGAGATTCATACATTTTGGAAGCCTCCACTGAAGGAAAAGGAAGGGGCAAATAAAATGAGGGCAAGAGGATCTGTCGCAGGGCTTGGCAGTGGGACTGGGCACTCCATTTGCATTGGAGTGTCTTGTCATTGGACAGAAGAGGGTTTTTGGTAGAGACCGAGCTTTGCATTTGTATTGGAGTGTTGTGTCATTGGGTACAAGGTGCTTACAGTTGATGTCCCAACTGATTATCCAAACATGCAATGAAATTCTTGGTTCATGGTTAAAGGGTTTTACAGTGAGTTGGCTGCGACCAATCAGCTTCGAGTAGCTATTTTTGCAGCCATTAGGGCAAGGCAATGAGCAGTTTGTGATCAATCAGGTATGCAAGAATCTAACTTCTTTTTCAGAATTTTAGTTATTGTTATTATTTTGTGTAAGTTTAAATAGATCCTTTCTCTGTTAAATAAGCTAATACTTAATAGTTTGATTTTATATTTTTACTATGTTAAATAATATTCTTCCAACATAAGATCACCCTATTCTATTACTGTAATGCAAAATCTTATTATATTATAACTAGGACTTTAAATAGATTAAGGGTTTACATAATTAAATTACTATATTTTTATTTTATGCCTTCCCTTTCAGTGCGACTTGTAAATGTTTTGATGATCTCTCATATGTATGAGACTTCTTCTACATGCTTGTTAGATTTTGGGGGTAGAGTCTATTAGTGCCTTCAAATGCCCATTTCTTTATAATAGTTTAGGCATCAATTTGCTTGTTTATATTAGTAGTAGTACTGAGACATACTATGCGAAATCTGTCTGCTGAGATTGTTTCAAAATTTACCGTCGATGCATCATATTGATACTTCCTCAACTACTTTTGTTACATCTCTCTTAAAATTTATTATCGTGAGGTATAGGGCTCTTAATAAGTAAACTGATAGTGTGTAATATTGATTTATACCTAGGTGGTTATTATTGTTTGATTTCAAATTAGCTAATCATTCCATCTTTAATACTAAACTGTTAGCATTATATGACTTAATTTAATTGCCATCAATACTATGCCTTTAGGAAAATAATATAACTCATGATTTCATTTTTATTACATATGATATATTGGGTTGTATATGTATTAGAGTACTACCATTTAGAGTACTTATGACTAGTAGAGAAGTTGATTTAAGTTGTGACTATATCTATGTATTTATACAATGGTAAGAAACAAATAAATAAATAAAAATCCATTTTATATACTCACTTGAGAAGTCAACAATTTGTGAGTAAATGTGAAGCCCCATCTATAAATGGGCATATCTATGTTTATACTCTAATGCTACCATGAAATGTTGTACTTGAGTGTTGACCAGAGATTCTAGCTTTGATTTGGATCAACGTCCTTGAAATGTTTAGGAACATTTCCCTAGCCGAGTTGTGATTTGTTGTGTTGCACATGTAATGCCCCACTAGGAACCCCAAAGGAAAACCCACAACAAGGGTGAAACAAGTTTTTTTTTTTTTAAAGTAAAAACATAATAGGTGCATTAAACACAATATGCATGATAACACAAGTGGAAGACTTACACCAAAATTCCTTAAGGGTTACTGTTATCACAAAAGCTTGCACCCTTGCTGAGCTATCAACTCAGCAACCTTGTGAAACATGGAAACAACCCCGAAGTGTGGGACCTGCACCTAGACAGAGAAGGAAGCTTGTTTCATCTTCTATTTTCTTCTTAGAAAAGATTGACAAATTATCCATTCTTATTAGATGGGATTATGCAAAAAAAGAAAAGAAAATAGTAAACTTGAAGCTAAGAGTCAATTAAGTGACGATACTTATAAGAAGCACTTTTTAATCTTTATACAAATGGTGCATTAGCAATGTGAATTTCATAGTTAACAATATAATAATGTAGTGCAATAATTTATTAAATAAAATGAGAAGATTGTAGGAAAGACAATGAAAGAGAGCTTGTCACTACTTTTAGGACACGTGCCATTCATGTATGTAGTTATATCTTTGATTGTTGTGTATGACCTCCACCTCTCCTATCATATCACTAAAATATGTCCATGTAAGTCCTTGAGTTGATGGGTAGTAGTGTAGTGTGATCATAATGAATATTAAAAGAAATTAGCCACAAGGTTGTGTATACATCTTGATATTCAAGTGTTTTACCAAATGGAGATGAATCAAAATCTGAAATCTTCTTACACAAGATTATTAGACTTGACTTATCTTGCGAATCTCAATCAAGTACTCATCTTTTGTTGTAAGGAAACTTAGTTTTGAAGGTGAAATAAAGTAGAATTTTCGTTGTTCTAGAGTATTGGATCCTTATCCTTATCAAGCAAATGAGTTCAAGAAAACGTATCCCATGATCACTTAAAGAGTTAAATAATAATTTTAGTTGAAGTAAATTTTAGGAGGAAACATTAGCTCTATTCTAAGAATTTGAAAATGATAAGGACAAATATCTAAAGATAAAGTTAACACGAAGGAATAGATAAGAGCTCAACTAGAAATAAATTGATTAAAGTTATTTATTAGGGAGCCTTATCATTATTTTTCTTGGTCAACTAGCAAGTGTTTAGTCTCTTTCCTAATCTCTTTCAAACAATTAGTAATAAAATAATAATAATAAAGTGGTTATTTGAAGCCTATTGTTGACTAGTTTTCCCTTCAAGCAAGTATTAAATTCATTTCCAAAGTATTATTATTTGATAATTTGATTTCCTTTCAAGTATTAGGATTCATATTTAAGTGGGGTTATCATTTGTAGAAAATAATTAAAGATAAAATTTGTGTTACTTCAAATGGAAGAATTAGTCATGGTTATTCTCAAGCTTATAACTAAATAGCTTTTTCCTTCAACAAGTAAATGTTAAATTATTTGCCAAAGTCTTTCTATTAATCTTTTAATTTTCTTTCAAGCAATTTAGTACCTTTCGAGTATTAGGATTCATACTTAAAGTGTAATGGTAATTTTTATAAGCTATAAAAAAAAGGGATAAATTTTAAATGAATTTGCATCCACTCAATTAAAGCTTAGAAAAAAAAAACCCATTGGGGTTGGTTGTGTGTGACATTTTAGAATCTTGATGAATTTTGGCGGATGATAATGGGTTAAGGGTGGCATATTTAATAGGAAATAGGACCTAGTTGTTTTAGGCCACAAGCATGAGGCCACTTTGAGCCTTTTTGCTATAAAGCTACCATCGTGGGTAGCAACTGTAGAGAAACTGTCTGGGAATTGACCCTAGAAAGGGTTGCATACCCACCAAACAGTTTACATTGAACCATAGTTAGAAACGAGAACTACATACTTTACGCCTTGATCTCGTGCCGAAACGGGTATGTAGGCAGTCTAGGGATAGAGTTGTCCCTTGTACTCAGGCGTTCAGGGATGGGGATTAGGATTTGGTTTTGGGTGAGTAGTTGGTTCTCAAAGCTCCTTGGTCTTTTAACCAAATTAAGAAAATACTAATTGAAAGGTTAAAAATAAATTCAATGCATACTCAGAAGGAATCCCGTATGGATTTTCTTGACTTCTCGAGGCTTTAAGCCGAATTTCGAGGCAAAACTCAAGCTTGTTTATGTAATTATCTTTATACTCCTAAGGACAATGACCTCGGTGCACTCCTAGTAGGGGAGTGTAGTCTTTAGAGAGTGGCCCAGGACCCGGATGGTCTCGATGAGTCTAAAGTCTCTGGCCAGAGCATATCCTATTCTTATGAATAGATGCCTACCTCGTTTGGGTAGATGCCTATCCCGGATTGGATAGATGAAACCTCTTGTCCCATATGGACAGATGCCTAACCCGTATGGTTAGATGCTCATCCCGGTTGAATGGATGCCTATCTCATTTGGATAGATGTACCTGAGTATGCGATTGAATCAAACCCTATTAAGTATAAGTGATTTCAAAAAAGAAAATAGACGAAATTTTTGGGTTGAGTGGAGTGGGTTATTACAGAGATCATCCACAATTCCTCTGTGTTTGAATCTCACGATTTGATTTGCAGGTAGAGGGGCTTTTGGCCAAGCCTTCCTTAGCTACACACTTGGATTTCCCAAAGCTAGGAACCGATCTTAAAAGGTTCAGTTAACATTTTTCCTTTAGCCAAGGGTTTTTTTAGGTATTAATCCTTTCAGCTGGGAGGACAAATTTGTTTTAATTGTTAAACCTTGGTTCTCGGGTTTTAACCCATCTACTGATTCATTCAATGAGATTCCTATTTGGGTTAGGCTCCCTAACCTTCCCCTTCATCTATGGACGGACTCTCTGCTAGAGGAAGTGGGGGAGGCTTTAGGCGAATTCCTAATGATTGATAAGGATTCTTTCCAAATTTATCATTCTACTTATGCTTGGGTTTTGGTTAACATTGATGTTTCTAAAGGGCTTCTAGCTGATTTAGAGATTGAATCTTTTTTGGGATCTTGGGTCCAATCGCTCGACTTTGAGGGTATCCCCTTTAGATGTCGAAAGTGCTTCCAGACTGGACATGTTGCTACAAGGTGTGAAACAGATAAAAAAAAAAGATCTGCTTCTTGGTGGAAGGGCTCCTCCTCTAAACACTATTTTGTTAAAAAGAAAATCTTCTCCTAGGTGGTGGCACAGGTTCCTCAGGCCGATAGTATTGCGCCTCTGGTTGCTGCCTCTATTTCTGGTGTTTCCTTGCCTCAGGAGTGTGTGGAGGCTTGCAGTGGCATTCTGATTGATCATTTGAAAAATGCTGGATCTTCTTCTTCTTCGATGGATGACCCTCCCGCATCTCAGATTGCTACTGGATCTTTTTCTGATTCTCCGATTTCTATTGTCCCTGCCTCTCTGGATGCTGGCTTTGTTCCTCCTAATGATGGGAGGTCCTCTATTCTGGACCCATCCTCTTGGCAAAAGGCTGCTGCTAGGGTTGAGGTAGGATGGATTACTGTTAAAAGTAAAAAATCTAAATTGTCCCAGTCCTCTTTTGATATGACCCTTCAATCCCACAAGGGTAGGACAATTTCTTGATCCATCCTGGTTGGGTTGGGGCTGCTGGTTTTTTGTAGCCCGCTGGTTTTTGGTGGGGATCTTTCTTATGCCGTTCCCCTTCTTTTGATTGGTTGTGTCGAGTCTCTTTTGTGTTCTGTTTCTTTGAGTGGACTTTCAAGCTTATCTTTCGGTTCGGATTGCAGGTCCTTCTAAAACCTGTCTTGTATAGGGTTTCTGGTCCTTTAAAAACTTGTTTTTCCTTAATAAACAACAAGATAAATTAAAAATCCAATCAAAGTCTCATGAAAGAAATGCAATAAAGAAAAAAAAGCAACATAGCAAGATTTGAATTGTAAAACTAAATAAGTCCTTGAGGAAAAAGGGATGATTGTAAAGTTCAAAGAGCTAAATAGCACACAAATTTTAAATTCACACTTTTGATATAATATTCAAGAAAATAAATCATTTAAAAAAAAATACCTCATAGCTCACAAAAGTTTTCACATTACACACACATTGTAGCTTTGACAAAGCTACCTAAGGAGAGGAGGAGAATGACAATCTCAAACTATATATATATGGATGCATGTATGCATATGTATAATATCATACAATATTTTTGTGGCCTCAAACCACACACAAAAACATAGTAGCAATATCCTATTAGCAAGTATGTTATCACACACTATGAGACATGCTAAGTAATCACTCATAATTAACGTGTCTAAAGTATCTTGTATTTTAGTGATCTATAGTTTATTTATGCCAAAGAAATTGATTTTGTGTAGTACATCGATCACCACCTCAAATCTCCTATTTTTTAATCCAGGTAAAGTGTTGTTATCACTATCCAAATATGTTCTCCTGCACATGTTACCAAAGTGTAGATATCATCACCATGTCACACTATTTAAAGTGTTATTATCATTGTCTAAATATGTTCTCCTGAATTCATTACCAAGGTGTAGATACCATCACCCTATCATACTATGTAAAGTGTTATTATCACTATCCAAATATATTCTCCTGAACATGTTACCAAGGTGTAGATACCATCACCCTGTCACACTATCTCTATTCCTGAATTTTATTTCTCTATATTCCTTGATGGATAATCCTATGTAAATGTTGAAAACCATTTTCATTATAGTTTTTTTTTTATATTCATCCCATGGCCAACATAATTGTTTGTATTTCTAAATTCGCTATGGTCCACAATTTCTCAACTTCACTTATTACTAATCTCTTATGCTCATATTCTGAAGTATCGAGTGTTGATAACAAAGATAAATGTCCATCCTTAACCCATGGAATACAATTCTCAATGATTAGGTTTGCACTAAGAACCAACAAGTGTATTTCTACTAGTAGATCAAAGACAACACCCATAGAAAGACAATTTTTTGATGGGAGTTCATTTGTTGGCTAATCTAGCCAATAGATGTTGATTGTGGTTTTCCTGTGTATTTCCTAGCTTTGTGAATTTAATAAATGAATGGTTGGGATGGATGGTTTGAAAATTTATAGATTCTGAGTTCTGTCAACAATCTGTTTTAAATTGTCAATTAGCAAATAGTGGTAAATTCTATTATTCATCACACAAACTTGTTATATAATAAACTTTGGTTGCCCATGGAATGAACTGTTGTTGCTCGTTGATTGGTCTATGGCAGAAATTCAGTACTTGGCAGTTAATGTGCTGCTAGAGTAGCTTTCTCAATGGTAAATCTGTATACAAAAATATCAATTATTAGTTTCAAAAGTTTTTGGATTTATGCTACACAAAATTTTATAAGCATCTTTTCTCTGATGAGTGTTTCTTCAAGCTTTAAAACACATCGTGTTCTTTTTCAGTGATTGATGAAACATTATGTAGGAGATGCGTTGCTACCCCTGGGATGATCAAGGCATGGCAGGGCATACCTTATGTGATTCCCTTTTGGGTAATGCCCCTGTTTTATTTTTCCCTAGTTTTGGGACTAGAAGGGATGTTTCTTTCCTGCTCCATGTCCAAAATGCCCCTATTTCTACGGATTGCTTAATGACTTGGGGGATGTGTACCTGGGATATGCTTGTCTAGGTGCAGGCAGGCATGTGGGTGGACCAATAAACATGTTGGACGGTGGGCTTAAAGAAACCCCACTTCATTCCCTTGCTGGTGTTGGGCCCTTGTATATGACAATAATGGAATTTACAAGCTTTTTATTAGCCAACCAACCTTACTGCTGGACTAATAGTCATGTGACCTAAATGCAGGAAGAGCCACCTCAAGCTTTAGTGTGGGGGTCCCATAAACAAATGCATCTTGGACCTTAAAAAAATTCAGCATTAACCCTTTCTAGTAGGTGTTGACCCTTTGCTCATGGACCAAATGGGAGTTTGGTATGAGTCAAGCACCTTCATGAGTTGACCCATGACCACCTAATCCAAATAAATTGTAGGAAGAGTTGGAACTTTCGATTTTGTGGAGAAATTTGGCTAGGCTACAATACCTTTTTTTATTCTTTCATGGCCAATGTTCTTTTGGCCTTTTTTTTTTTAAGACTAGGGAGATAGCAGCATTCCATTTACACAGTTTAATCTGAGTTTAAAACAACAAAAAAAAGGCTTAACAAGTTGGAAGCTAAATAACAATGTACTGATTTCTAAAACAAAGGAAAAAAAACTTATTTCATGTAGAATAGTGTGTATAACAAAAAACCAACATTATACATTATAAACTATTTAAATTACGCATTGGGGGATGGGTAGGTACATGAGCACTCGCTTTTTTTTAAGGTTCTTGCAGTTTAAAATTTATTCTCTTAATGAAAATTTAAAATACCGTAACCCTGATCTTATATACGAAAAATGTTGAGTCAGCCTGGGCATGTTTTCTTTTGTGTCATATGTAAATGTAAAAATGAGTCTCCCTCTCTCTATCAAAACTAGTTTTCTTTTGTGTCATTTTTTAATTTTTAATAATTTAATACAAGTATAATATATTTTTTAAATTTTTTATAAATTTAAAATATATTATATTATCAAAATTATTTTTATTTTTTTATTTTTCATTCAAATTTGTCTTCTAAATATTAATAATTTATAGTTATATAAATTTAAGTAAATTTTTAAAATCAATTAAATTATATTTAATTAAATATAATAAATTTACTAAAATTGTAATTATAATTATATTTAAGATTATAAGCTACAAATTAGAAAGACAAGTATTGACTACTACTTGACACTTGTTTATATAATATTATAATTAAATTTATTTTAATAATAACATATTATAAATTATTATTACTACTAAATTCAATTTTTGCATTTTTTGATGTGTACCTGTAATATATTATTGAAGGTATATTTTACTATAGGTATATTTCTTTTGGTACAAGTGATTGTGCTATGTAATATGGAATTATACAACTCCATAAGAATTTTAATCCCATTTTGATGTTATGAGATAACATTGACCTTTTTATAATAGTGTAACTACAAAATGAGTATTATATATCATAGATGAATAGTTCTGATTTGTGCAAGTATTATCTGTTATGGGAATGGCTAATTAGCCTTTGGAATGCACCAAACACTTATTATTCTGTATTTATAATATATAAGAATAATAATATTTTTATACATTTGCTTATAGGAATGGCTATCCAGCCTCTAGTGCATCCATTAATGATACCTTTGTGCATTCTATAGATAACTGTTTCCATTAATCATACCTTGAGATGCTCGTCTTCATCCTCTCTCTTGGACTGAGTCTGCCAACCCAGAAAGTGGAGACATTCTCCTATGCACTGATGACATTTGCAGGGGCACTTAAATGGAAGTTGGGGGCAATGATAAAAACTGTTATAAATAATTAGAAAAAAATCATTTCATAGTATTTTTAAGTAATTATTTATTCCAAACTTACAGATTAGTAAATTTATCATCATAACCAAGAGTCACAAATTAGAATCCACTTATTAGAAACCACCAATAGCTCATTAAGAGTCACAACTTTGAATTCCATATTAGATGTCCCCTTGAGATTTGAACTTTGATCTCCACAATGAAAACTCAATGCTTTAACTAGTAGAACACAACCTCTTGAAAATTTCATATTATATTAAGTAAAATTTATCATCATAAATTAATAGATTTTAAACTGATAGAGAGTAGATTGGCATGCAAGCCCAAGAGAGGACATAATAAATAACAATTTGGAGAAGATTTGAGGGGCTAGTTAGGACTTTCATGCAGCCATTGGGAGATTCTCACGCGGTTATTGGAGAAGAATGTGCACAAATTTCTGTGCACTCCTTGCAGCGAATTTGGAAATGGAGCAATCAGAATGAAAAGAGGAAAAGTCCTTTGTGCAGATCGAATTCTCCTAGGAAGATAGAAAAAGATACAAAAGCGTTCCGATCCATTCCTTTCTCTCACCTAGTTTTGCCTCTCCAGACTCGGCACTTTCTTTATTCTTCCCAATTTTAGTAATCTCCTCTCTTTGCATTTCCATCTCTGCTCATTTTTCCTATAATGGGTGGGATTAGCAAATCTTTTAAGTAGATTTTTTAATTAATTGAAGATTAAATAAAAAAGTTGTACTTTAATTTTTAATTAATTAATAAATATGATCAAATGTTGATCTTGATATTATTGATATCTAATCAATTGATATTGGTCGATTATTGTCTCTTTGTAATATTTAATTTTTAATTTTAACTAATAAAAAATATGAAATATAAACATCATTTCCCCCCTTCGTAGACCACATGCTTACCCTCACTATGAAGGGAGTTGGTGGTGTTTATTCAGCTGATAGAATGACTCTTTTCTTTAATAGTCAAACAGTTTTTACACTAGTAAAATAGCCATCTTGTCGGTTGGATAGCCATTTCGCGAGGAGTGGTGTTGGTGTTGAGTCTTCAATGGGCACAAGTTTCCTACCAAGTGAGGAGTACCTCAACCATGGTATTGGTGTTGACTCTTCAATGGGCACAAGTTTCCTACCAAGTGGGGAGTACCTTAACCATAAGCACTTAATGATGTTATGACATATACATTGGAATTATCATATTTTTGGGATACGTGAAATACAATCATAAATTGTTTAGGCATCAGTAATCATGATGCTAATTTTGTCAATATGTATTTGTTAGATGGAATATTACAAGATCTCTATTTTTTAGAAATGTAAATTGGGCACTTATCTATCTACAATAAAATTTTGCCGGTGTGACTCATCATGCAACTCATCAAATAACATCTCTAGTGTAAAGTGTCCTATACAAAAAAAAAAGTCAAATGAAATGTTTTTTATAAATATGAGAATTGAATAAATTCAATGTGTCAATACATTTATTTTTGAAATAAATATTTTCTCTCAAAATTTAGAAAGTTTCTTTGTTAAGATCTTAATTTTTTCAATTCTATTATTGATCTTTGAATTTGACTATACACTGTACGTTTCACTTTCATGAGTGTAGAAGTGATCTACAAATGTGTAAATCTATAAATGATGCATGGATCTAAATTTGTAGCTTAAGTAATTCAAGACAACTCTACAATCTAAAGCTTGTTTTTGTAATTGGATATCTATGTTGGTATTTTGATGATGTTTAGTTGTGATTGTCATTGATGGACACACACTTATTTGCTATATGAGTTATTCTCAACCGATACTATGTGATGTATTGCTCAAATTGGTATTGTATGCCATTGTATGCATAGTCTTTGTTTGTTAAAGACTATCAGTGTTTGCAGAAGGAGCTTATTGGTCAAAGCATGACTGAGGATCTCAAGTGGTACGAGGATGTCAAAGAGATACGAGGACCACAAGCGGCTGCCAATCTTTTTAGGATCAAAATACTATGTTCCACTTTACCAGTCTTCATTTCTAAACCGGTAATCGGTATACTGCATTTTGTTAACCGACAAACTTGTAAAGTGTGATGAGTTATCATCCACTGACACTGTTGTGGTGATTCTATGCTGTGTTACAAATTGTGTTTAGATGCACTGTACTTAGGAAATTGTAGTCTAATCTCATTGGACTGACATGAAATCAGATTCCTATATGAGGACATCATGGCTACGGTTTATGTGATATAAGTGTGAAGTGTTGTGTAAGAAGATTAGGTTTTTACAAGAAGGTGTCTTACAACAGAGATTGAATGTGCTAAGGATAAAAGATTGAAGTAATGTTGCAATGAATTAACAGAGAGATATCAAGGATCTAACTAAGCATTCTGTGCTACTTTCTAGATCACTTACTTGTTGATTACTAATCTCTTCGACAAGTTTGAAACCCTTAACCGGGTAGGCTTAGTTAAGCCTGTTCAAAATCCTCTAACAAGGTGGTTCACAGTTGTGAATCTGAAATCCTTTAACAGGGCAGTCTTTAACAGGGCTTATCTCCTAACAAAGATCTAGATTCCTAACAAGCCCTGTTCTGATGAAGAACATTGTAAGGCCTTAACTAGTCTGGTTGCTATTCTGTAGATAGTAGACTTGTGAGTTTTACTCACCATGGTTTTTCCCATTTGGGTGTCCACATCAAAATATCTTGTGTTATGGTGATTGTGTTATTGTGGGTGAATGCTTTATTTGCTATTTGGCTTTTCTATGTATTAACCGGTTTACTGTTTAAAAGGCTATACCGGTCTGCAGTAAATTTGCTTAAGTGTTTGGTAAAGTTTTTTGGTATACTAATTCACCCCCCCTCTTAGTATTCATCAATCTAATCAATATCTAGAAAAGATCATAATTCATGTTCCTAATTTTGATCTATGCAAGGATACAATGTTTTCAAATAACTTTAATAGTGAATCTATTGAATTGTGAGCTTCATGTTCTCAAATTTCTAGTGATTGACCTTGAAGAATTTGTCACACTATAAATCTGGCCCACCTAGCCCTTTATCTTCCTCCCACCCCATGGTGGGATGGGTGGAGTTTAAGGTAGAAATAGATTTTTTTGAGGAAATTTAATAGTTTATGCTACTATTCTTCTTTGGAGAATTGTATGAGACAAACTTGATAATTTTTTTTTATTTTTGATAAAATATAGAATTGTATGCGTAAAACAAAGATAAAAGAGAAACTATTGGCTATAGTGAATATGTTGCTTAATGTTGCATCTAGAATGTTGTTTATTTCAAACCTAGCCTCATCTTTGTCGTTTGCCATGGTTTTCTTCCTCATTCGTAATAATAAATAGATATTCTATAATGTCAAAGTCAATTGTAACATCCATCTTATCACTATAATTAATTTGTGGTGAGGTTATACGATTTTCTAAAAAACTAAATCTTAATTTAGTTAATTTTTTTATATAATTCTAATTTTAATAATAAAATTAAATCTAAATTTTAATAATAGTGATTTTGAGTTTGGTTTGTTTTATGCATGAGAATTGGGTGATGGACTATTGACTATAATGATTAAGGGACTATTTAGAAGAACAAAATCAAACATCAGTGAAAATAATGAATTAAATGGACCACACATGTGTCATTTAAACAATAAAAACTTGAAGTGATCTCTTTAAACCCAACCCCATAGAAATATAATAAGGTTCAAATGACCAACACAACACCTAAAATAATAGGTAAAACGACTAGTTGGAACCTTATGCAAAAAGAACTATTTGCATAATATAGCATAATATAACACTATACAAATTTCTACTACATTTAGAGAACTATCTGCACGTACCCATTGTTCTATATAATACGTAAATCAATATAGCACAATAAATAGTTTAAATGCATTTAGACATGTACCCATTGTTCTATGTAATATAAACTAAGCAAGAATTTTGATCCCCCATTGATGTCCTGAAAAAATCTTAAACTTTATTTACAGAAGAGAAATAAAATTTTGTCCAAGTTTGGACTTGGTTAGTTGGTTACGCCAACCCCATCATGTCTCCAGGCAGCATGACGCATTGATCTGTGATTCTACCCTCCACTATCATCATTCCATCCTCATAAATCTTTAATTTGCGGATGCCTCGTCATCATTGATAGGTTCTGGAATCAATTTAACAAATATTGGTATCTGTAAGGATTAGAATGAGCAGAGAAATTGATAACAGAAATAAAATAAAGCAATAAGAAAGGACAACACACGATTTATTGCGGTTCGGCAAATTTGCCTACATGCACACTCAAAGCAGGGAATCACTTTATTAATCAACTCAATCTACATGGGCTGCACACAACCATTATATAATCATATTCAGATATTAAATGAAGAGTCTGGGGAAGGTAGACAGTCATGTGACTGTTGGGCTTCACATCCCAACAATCTCCCCCGTGAAGACCAACTGACACAACCATGCACTGTGACATCCCGACTTCCACATCTAAACTCACATTGCATTCAACTTGCATGATTTTAGCTTCGTGAACTCTTCATGAATACTGCGGATTAATCTTACCTTTAAAGATCACACATATTGTATAGCTTTTCAAAAACAGACTCTGAATTGCAGAGACAAATTTTACAGGGCGTGATAACTGATAAGACACTCTTAATGGTACAATATTTATGATAAATGTTAACAAAAAATATGTGCCTAATAATGAAATCTTCAATAAAACGTTAAAAATACCATTGTAGTCATCTCCAAACACATGCAAAATATAATGGCACCATTTTCTTCTCACCAGTGCTTACTAATAATGGGTTATTATGTACACGGATTCTTTGAATTGTTATGTGAGTGAAGAACACATCTATGTAATTATTCATGTATCCAAGAAAAATGCTATATGGTCTATTTAGTCAATGATTCTCTGATCTAATCTTTGAATATATTAATTGTAAAGGATATTGACTATAGTCATAACACATTATCGTATTTGGAAGGTATGTAATGAGTATCTTGTTGGAACTAATTTCTTACCAATAAATCACAAAATTCAAATCGTTGAAGATTACTTAGGATGGTGTTACCAAAAAAAAACAAAACTCATTTCCGAGTCTTATGATATAAATGAGGTATGCAAAAATCTTGAGATTATTTGAAGGTTGAATATTGGAGAAAAATACTCTCCAATTTACTAGACTCTTTATAAATATTATAGCCCAATCAAGAATTATAACTCTTCTATTGATATTTGAAAACCCCAAACATAAGATTTCTGAGCTAGAAAGTTAAAAAAACTAGGTGTAGAGATTTCTTTACATAGAATTAGATTATATTACATATGAAGACATTACATGTTAGATATAGCTCACCATGTTACAAGAAAAAGAATATATTTTACCTTCACTTCATATTAATTTTTTAAAAACTTTATTCTTAATTTCTTTTTTAAACATATGTGAGAATATTTGTAAACCCAATTAAATAAACAAACATTCAAGAGGTGTATTTAATCCCATTTACATATTTTTTTTAAAAAAAAATGAAGATTATTAATATAGAGGAGCCATTAATATTATTCTCTTCTTCAATATCATATGACTACAATGAACATTGGCAAAATAAAATGGTTTTTAGATGTGTAGCAGTACCATTGAGCTTAATTTTTTCCCTAATTAGAGCAAATGGAAAAAAAACCGAGCTTAATGGATTTGCCCAGTACTAACAGATGACTAAAATTATAAAAGTCTACAACATTAGAAAACATAAATGTTATTGAACTACATGGGTTTGAAGAAAATGAATGAATATAGACTAATAAATAGGCAACTAGGAAATTCAATAAATTTGACACTTTGGAACACGCTACCAAGTTATAAAAAAACTAATAATAAGGAAATTCTAAAACTCAGCAAAAATTTTAATCCTACTTGTAATCTAAAACATTAATTATAGAAGACCACGTACTGAACAACATATTAGACGTTCATCTGAAAAGGTAAATCAAATTGTAAAAACCTATTCGTACTAGAATTGTGGAAGTAGCAAGTTCTCCAGAACAGGTCATCGTAAATATTCTCCTCTTTCTAAAACTAGAGCACAACAGAGGGTGGTGCTTCGTCCTTTTATTCTCCATTAGACTATTGAAGACAGATCCACCACCATGATTCTCTTTTACTCATCCTCGTGGTCAGTCCCAAATGCTCAGAAGTTGTCATATCGCGGATGGCATTGCCATCTTTGACAGATTCTCGAATTAGTTTAACAAATAACGCAATCTGCCATACAATCCCCCAAAAAAGGGGCTACCCATGCTGCTATGGAAGCGATTATCGCTAAACACAAACAGTTTGGTGTCACCAAAACATATAACCCAAATGAATATGAAAACATTGTTAAAAAGAACGCGCATTGGGTGAGGATATTTGCGCAGGTAAACGTCTTACTGATACCAAATGCTTCCTCTGGATTCTTATGGGCTAACTGATAATTCTCAAAGTTGTAGCGAAAAGCGTTCTGTGCACATTTAAGCACAAAATTACTGTGGACATGGAGCAGCAGAGAGCTAGAGTGTTTCAATTATTATGAAAGCCTTGAGTTCAGGCGAATGCTTCTGTATACTATAATACCCTTGTCACTGGTCACTCCCTCTGGAATTGAAAAGGCTACAACGAAACTGGTAGTTGCAATTAGAGTTGCAACTACTAAAAAGCGTTCTCATCCATTCCTTTGTCTCTTTAATTTTTTCTTCCGCGGAGACGATGCTTTCTTCATTCTCCCCACGTTCAGTAGACTTCTCTTTTCAGATTTCCATCTCTGCTCACTTTATGGCAACGAAAATTTCTAAGCACTTACCTCTACCATGAGATACACATTGGAGAACCACAAAATATTCCTCTATTGTAATGGTCAAAGGTCCTACACGTGAAATATTCACACAAACATGACATGTTCTTGCCAGTTTATGTTGGATTCCTAATGTTATTAGGATCTAAGTGGAATGTTGATTGAGAGCTCGTCACTCTCCAAGAATTTGGAAGGTTTATCATCGAGTGACTTGTATAGTTGTTGATGCTAGAAATAGAGATCAATTATGGCCTTGGATGTCAGTAGGGTTTACATGTTTTTCACTTGGTCACATTGCGACCTTTGTAAGGTACTTTATGTTGGAGGTAATAGTGAACTCTACAAATTATAAAATTACATAATTACAATGTAGTTGGAGATGAGATCCAACCGTAAGTTTCGCAATTTTGCTAGTCTAGTTAATAATTGAGGGATGCTCTACACCCAACCTTAATGGGTGATCAGTCCACAAAAGTTTCCATTATACTTGCAAGCCAAGAGAATCACTAGGGCACAAAGGCCATGTTTACAAATACATAGAAGCACAAGGCCAATTTGCATACAAACATATAAAGGAAATTGATCCCATAATTTGGTCATCACATAGTGAAAAATCTAGTTTAGTAAAGTCGAAATCTATAAAAATAAAAGAGCAAGTCATACTAAGGCAACTCAAGGGTTTACAACAGAATGGTTCAATGGAGAGGGCGCATAAAGGAGGTAGGGTTTTAGGAGGCGGTGTAGATGAAGAGGAGGATGGAGATCCAGATGGGGATTACCATCCTATTCAGTTCTTGGTCGGTCCATGATTTTTTCTGCCTTACATGTCATGTGGTTTAGGTTGTTCTATTCGTGGTGGAGGTGCATTCTCTCTATCCGCCGACCCTCTATGGATGGCGTCTTTGGTGAGGCCCCACATTTGGTGTGGGCTCCTCTTGGGGTTTTCGATTTGAAGGGGATGGTGGATTTTCTGAGCTCTTTCCCTTAGGCTTCATGTGTTCATCTAGTTCGATTTTTTGATGGTTGCTTTGTTAGGGATTGGTCCCCTTGGGGTGGATTTGCGGCGGCTTCTTTTCTCTTGTGGGTTTGCCTCTTTCCTATTCTTTGGGCCATGAGATTCTATGGTTTCAAATTTATTTTTTGGGCCCTTTCTTCTGTTTCTCTATCTCTCCTCCTATTTTGTCCCATTGAGGTGGAGATCTCGTTGGTGGGGCTAGCAAGGGTTTGGGTTTCCTTCCTTCATTTCATCTTCCTAGTTGATTCTATTGAGGTGGAGAGTGGCTTGGTGGGTGATGTTGGTAGGAGCATCTTGGGGGCTTTTGCTGCCCTAGTTTTTGTGGGAGATTTCCTTATAACTATCATAACCTTGCTTTCTTCTCTCTACCATTTTTATCCTATGGAGGTGGAGACCTTGGTGGAGCCTGGGTGCTTGGTGAGTGACTGGTTTATGTTTTTGCTTTTGTTAAAGGTTTTGGGAGGCTTTCTAAAACCCAGTTTTCCATCTTACTTTTTATGTTCTTTTCATTTGCTTCTGGAAATGATGGTTATGGGAGTCGTTTCAAATCCCATTGTTGTTTTGAAAAGGTTATGGGACCCTTTTGGAAAACCCAGTTACCCAGGTGTTATGTAACACAGATTCATTTTTTTGGCTCTTGAGGTTATTGGAGCCTTTCAAAACCTTATATTTATGTATCTGTAAGTTATGGGAGCCTTGTCAAAACCCATGATTTCAAGTTATGGGAGCCTGGTAAAACCGTTATTTTAGGTTATGGGAGTTTGGCAAAACCCTTTGTCTATGTATCTTTGAGGTCTCTTGTTTGTTGGCTGTGACCTCTTTGGTGGGTCAACTAGTTATTTAATGTTGATTCTCTAGTGTTGGGATGATGTTCAATTACTATTAGTCTATGTCATTTCTAGTTGCACCATTTCTCTTCTTGTGGGTTTTGGATCCCTATAAAATCCTTTTGTAAGGGGTTTCAGGTCCCCTCGAAACCTCTTTTACCTTATCAAAAAGTCAAGGGTTTACAACACCTCACAAAAATAATGTTAAAATCAATACAGTGGAATGCACAACCAAAAGGAGAACACAAGGAGAATTAAATTTACTTATGAACAAACTTCTAAGTATGATCTTCTTTCCCTCTTTCCTTTTTTCCTTCTTACCCAAAACCAACTAGCTAATCTAAAAGTTTTCCATTATTTTAAGATAATCCCCCAAATATGCACTAACCAGACATAAACTACACTCTAACTTCCTCTCCAAGTATCCTAGCCCTATGTACTTGTGGTTGGGGTCTATGAAATGACCAAATAACTTAATTTCTATCATTTATCACATAAGAAAATTGGCCTAGAACTTTGAAATGAGTTACACTTATACAACCCATTAAAGACACCCAAACGAATAACTAATTTTTTTTATTTATAATAAATTAAAAATGCCAATATAATTGAAGTACATAGATTAGATAGCTAGCCTAAAAATATTAAAAAAAACAAAGTATATTGCTTTAGAACATGAAGTAGGGTAACTAGGTTCTTGAGCAAATCTTTTTTTTCTTAGTAAACCTTATTCTTCTTCACTTGTGAAGCCAAACCTAGCCCATAAGGAAGGAACAAGGTAAAGCTTAAGGAGGATTTAGTATTTTTATATGTGGAGTTTTTCTTATGTAACATGGAACTATTTATGTTCATGTGTGAAACTAATGACTCTATTTTTTTTTTCATTAGGTCATTTGGTCAAGGGAGGGGTCATTCATGTTTTAAAATTTTTTTCGTAAGGTTCAAGAGTAGCTTTAAGTGGACATTTTAGTTTTATTTATTCAATTTTGAAGTCTTATATCATATAAATAATAGTAACAGTTGATTTGAAATGTTAAATGTAATTTAACACTAAATTTTTGATGTATAAGATTACTATTTTTAAGAAGAGGTGGATGAGGTGTCACCACCCTTTACTCAAGGATTCCATAATAATTGAAACACTCTAGCTCTTTGCTGCTCCATGTTCACAGTAATTTTGTGCTTCAATGTGCACAGAACGGTTTTTCGCTACAACTTTGAGAATTATTAGTTAGCATACAAGACTCCAGAGCAAGCATTTGGTATCAGTAAGACGTTTACTTGTGCAAATATCCTTTTGCCTCTTTTCGGTTCTTTGGGCCATGAGCTTCTATGGTTTTAGATTTATTTTTTGGGCCCTTTCTTCTGTTTCTCTAGCTCTCCTCCCATTTTCTCCTATTGAGGTGGAGATCCCATTGGTGGGGCTAGCCAGGGTTTGGATTTCCTCCCTTCATTTCGTCTTCTTAGCTAATCTTATTGAGGTGGATGGCTCTTCTATTGAGGTGGAGAGTGGCTTGGTGGGTGATGTTGGTAGGAGCTTCTTGGGGGTTTTCATTGCCCTAGTTTTGGTGGGAGATTTCCTTGCTCCTGTCATCACCTCGATTTCTTCTCTCCACCATTTTTCTATTATGGAGGTGGAGACCTTTGTGGAGCCTGGGTGTATGGTGAGTGACTGGTTTATGTTTTTGTCTTGAGGTTATGGGAACCTTGTTAAAACCCATGTTTTAGGTTATGGGAGCCTTTCAAAACCCTCTGTTTATGTATCTCCAAGTTATGGGAGCCTTATCAAAATCCATAATTTCAGGTTATGAGAGCTTGGTAAAAATCTTGTTTCTAGTTATGGGATCCTAGCAAAACCCTTTGTCTATGTATCTTTAAGGTCTCTTATTTGCTAGCTCTGACCTCTTTGGTTTTTCAGCTAGTTCTTTGATATTCATTAACTAGTGTTGAGCTGATGTTCGATTGTTGTTAGTTTACGTCATATCTAGCTACAACATTTCTCTTCTTGTAGGTTTTGGATCCCCATAAAATCCTTTTGTAAGGGGTTTCAAGTCCCATCAAAACTTGTTTTACCTTATAAAAAACTCAAGGGTTTACAACTCTTCACAAAAATAATGTTAAAATCAATACACTAGAATGCACAACCAAAAGGAGTTTAACATAGGGAGAATTACCTTCATTGATGAACAAACTTATAAGCATGACCTTCTTTCCCTCTTTCCTATTTCTCTTCTTACCTGAAACTAACTAGCTAAGAAAAGTCTTATATTATTTTGCAATTGCAATAATCTCCCAAATATGCACTAACCAAGCATAAACCACACTCTAATTTCCTCTCCAAGTATCCTAATCCTAGGTACTTGTGGTGGCCCCATCTATGAAATGACCAAATAACTTAATTTCTATCATTTATCACATAAGAAAATTGGCCTAGAAGTTTATATATAAGTTACACTTATACAACCTATTGAAGACACCAAAAGGAACGACTATTTTTTTTTAATAATAAATTAAAAACACCAATATAATCTAAGTACATAGATTAGATTACTAGCCTAAAACTACTAACAAAAACAAAGCATGTTACTTTCCAACATGAAGTAGGGTAACTAGGTTCTTGAGAAAATCTTTTTTCTCTTATTAAACCCTGTTGTTCTTAACTTGTGAAGCCAAACCTAGTCCATAAGGAGGGAATAAGGTAAAGAGTAAGGAGGATTTAGTATTTTTTGATGCTTATTTTCTCCTATGTAATGTGGAACTATTTATTTTTATGTTTCAAATTAATGACTATTTTATTTGTGTTCATTAGGTCATATGGTCAAGGGAGGGCTCATTCATGTTTTAAATTTTAAATTTATTTTTCTTGAGGTTCAAGAGTGGCTTTAAGTGGACATTTTAGTTTTATTTAATCAATTTTGAATTCTTATATCATATAAATAATAGTAAGGGTCAACTTGAAATGTTAAATTAGATTTAACACTAAATTTTCTACGTATAAGATTACTATTTTAAAGAAGAGGTGGATGAGGTGTTGCCACCCCATCCCATCTTTAAGGTTATTATATATGGTTAAATGAGGATATTGTCTTATAGGAGCAACCCTTTTGGGTAGACACGACAAAGCATCTTGAGAAGGAATCTCCTAGGTGGAGACACATGGGAGGTTATCAAAAAGGGCTAGGTGGAATTAAATTTTGTTCTCTAGAGTTGCCTAAAGATCTAAGGTGGAGGTGATACGAATCACCTCCACATTCAAAGATGGTGAAATATAATTTTCCTATTTATTCACCTCCTTTATTTTTTGGAAGGAGTTTTGCATTACTTTTTTATTGTCTTTCTTGTAAATTAAGAAATAAGCTAAATGAGGATTAGGGAGAAAATACTTGGATTTCAATGAAGGAGATGATGGGACAAGGCTTGTGAAAGATAACTTATTCAACTCTCCATTAACCTCTAGGCATTTGAAGAGGTAGACTCTCAATTTATTGGAATGTGTGTTCTATTGTCGTCTTTCTTTAAAATTTTTATTATTAATGATTTTTTTTTTTATATTTGTAGATAGGTGTGTGTTGAGAAATTTTTAGTAGTGTAGTATAATGTTTATGTCGCTGGTGACTTTAATAGATTAATTTTTTGTTATGCTTCATAATATTAATTACTTTATGTTTTATATAAATGGCAAATGTTCCAAGAGAAAGATTATCACTCACCTCTCCCTATTTTAAATGTTGAAGAAGATACAAATATTCTAAATCCTCTTGTTTATATGCGAGTTTGTGTTGTAATGGGTTGTGGAAAATGGTAATGGTGATATTTGTTTCCTTGCTTAGTGTGTGTATGTTCACCTGAGTTTCCTTAGTTGCCTCCAAGCTTTGGAGTGGGTTTTAAACAACCTTATGGTTGGGAGGTGAGCACCTCACTAGCCTCTACAAAACTTTTGTTAATGTGTAAGTTGGCTGCATTTTTTAGAGATTGATTTAGCTTGAACACAGTTATTTTTCACCTCATAATAGAAATTATTTTAAGAGAATGAAATAGGAAATTCCCTCTTAGATTTTTTTTAACAAAAAAATATTTAGTACATCATATTAATTTTTTATGTGAGATCAAGTGCAAAAACTCATTTATTGTTGTCTTTAAGAAATGAAGAGTTGAAAGAAAGGAATGCAAGGATCTATATTGTATCCTATATAATAAATATGTTTGGAAATCAGATGATTGTAGCTTGAATAGATGTAAGTTAAATAGATTGGATATACATGTAAAATGATCTATTACATCTATTCAATATGGTGTCATTAGGGGTCATATGGTGTCTTAAGGGGTCCTATGGTGTCCCAAGACACCATATGACCCCTATGGACACCATATGACCCCTAACGACACCATAGGACCCCTTAAGACACCAAATAATATCATTAACGATCATATTGTGTCGTACGGGGTCGTAGGACACAATATAACCCCTAACAACATGATTTGGTGTCTTAAGGGGTCCTATGGTGTCGTTAGGGGTCATATGGTGTCTTGGGACACCATAGGACCCCTTAAGACACAATATGACCCCTAACGAAACAATATGACCCAAAGTGACCCAATATGGTGTCATTAGGGGTCATATGGTGTCCTAAGATGTCATAAGGGTTCATGGGACACCATATGACCCCTATGGACACCATATGACCCCTAACGACACCATCAGATCCCTTAAGACACCAAATCATGTCGTTAGGGGTCATATTGTGTCCTACGACCCTGTAAGACACAATATGACCCCTAATGTTATGATTTGGTGTCTTAAGGGGTCCTATGGTGTTGTTAGGGATCATATGGTGTCTTGTGACACCATAAGACCCCTTAAGACACCAAATTGTGTCGTTAGGAGTCATATTGTGTCCTATGACCCCGTAAGACACAATATAACCCATAACGACATGATTTGGTATCTTAAGGGGTCCTATGGTGTCGTTAGGGGTCATATGGTGTCCATAGGGGTCATATGGTGTCTTGGGACACCATAGGACCCCTTAGGACACAATATGACCCCTAACGACATGATTTGGTGTCTTAAGGGGTCCGATGGTGTCGTTAGGGGTCATATGGTGTCCATAGGGGTCATATGGTGTCCCATGAACCCTTATGACCTCTTAGGACACCATATGACCCCTAATGACACCATATTGGGTCGCTTTGGGTCATATTGTGTCCTAAGGGGTCATATTGTGTCTTAAGGGGTCCTATGGTGTCCCAAGACACCATATGACCCCTATGGACACCATAGGACCCCTAACTACACCATAGGTCGCCTTAAGACACCAAATCATGTTGTTAGGGGTCATATTGTTTCCTACGACCTATTATGACAAAATATGATCCCTAACGACATGATTTGGTGTCTTAAGGGGTCCTACGGTGTTGTTAGGGGTCATATGGTGTCCATAGGGGTCATATAGTGTCTTGGGACACCATAGGACCCCTTAAGACACAATATGACCCCTAACGACACAATATGACCCAAAGTGACCCAATATGGTGTCATTAGGGGTCATATGGTCTCTTAAGGGGTCCTATGGTGTCCCAAGACACCATATGACCCCTAACAACAACATAGGACCCCTTAAGACACCAAATCATATTGTTAGGGATCATATTGTGTTGTACGGGGTCTTAGGACACAATATGACCCCTAACGACATGATTTGGTGTCTTAAGGGGTCATATGGTGTCCATAGGGGTCATATGGTGTCTTGGGACACCATAGGACCCCTTAAGACACAATATGACCCCTAACGACACAATATGACCCAAAGCAACCCAATATGGTGTCATTAGGGGTCATATGGTGTCTTAAGGGGTCCTATGGTGTCCCAAGACACCATATGACCCCTATGGACACCATATGACCCCTTAAGACACCAAATCATCTTGTTAGGGATCATATTGTGTCGTACGGGGTCGTAGGACACAATATGACCCCTAACGACATGATTTGGTGTCTTAAGGGGTCCTATGGTGTCGTTAGGGGTCCTATGGTGTCCATAGGGGTCATATAGTGTCTTGGGACACCATAGGACCCCTTAAGACACAACATGACCCCTAACAACACAATATGTCCCAAAGCGACCCAATATGGTGTCATTAGGGGTCATATGGTGTCTTAAGGGGTCCTATGGTGTCCCAAGACACCATATGACCCCTAACGACATTGTTTGGTGTCTTAAGGGGTCCTATGGTGTCGTTAGGGGTCATATGGTGTCTTGGGACACCATAGGACCCCTTAGGACACAATATGACCCCTAACGACATGATTTGGTGTCTTAAGGGGTTCGATGGTGTCGTTAGGGGTCATATGGTGTCCATGGGGGTCATATGGTGTCCCATGAACCCTTATGACCTCTTAGGACACCATATGACCCCTAATGACACCATATTGGGTCGCTTTGGGTCATATTGTGTCCTAAGGGGTCATATTGTGTCTTAAGGGGTTCTATGGTGTCCCAAGACACCATATGACCCCTACGGACACCATATGACCCCTAACGACACCATAGGACCCCTTAAGACACCAAATCATGTCGTTAGGGGTCATATGGTGTCCTAAGGGGTCATAGACCACAATATGACCCCTTAGGACATAATATGACCCAAAGCGACCCAATATGGTGTCATTAGGGGTCATATGGTGTCCTGAGAGGTCATAAGGGTTCATGGGACACCATATCACATAACTATCATTAGAGGTCATAGTTATGGGTCGTAAGACACAATATGACCCCTAACGACATGATTTGGTTTCTTAAGGGGTCCTATGGTGTCCCAAGACACCATATGACCCCTAACGACACCATAGGTCCCCTTAAGACACCAAATTGTGTCGTTAGGGGTCATATTGTCTCTCTCTCTCTCCTCCTCTTTCTCTCTCTCTCCCTCCCTCCCTCTCCTTCTCCCTCCCTCTCTCTCTCCTCCCTCTACCTCCCTCCCTCCCTCTCTCTCTTCCTCTCCTCCTCTCCTCCTCTCTCTCTCTCCCTCTCCCTCTCTCTCCTCCTCTCTCTCTCCCTCTCTCTCCCTCTCTCTCTCTCCCTCTCTCCCCCCTCTCTCTCTCCCTCTCTCCCTCTCCTTCTCTCTCTCTCTCTCTCTCTCTCCGTCTCTCTCTCTCTCTCTCTCTCTCTCTCTCTCTCTCTCTCTCTCTCTCTCTCTCTCTCTCTCTCTCTCTCTCTCTCTCTCTCTCTCTTTAAAATATGACTAAAAAAATACGATATCCGATTTAATCGGATATCGAATTTCTACCATGTGGCAGTTTACTTCATAAATGGCGGCAAAGGGAAATTCATCGGGGACCGCAAATTTTTGTACAAAAATCAGATATCAGATAAAATCCGATATCCGATTTTTGTACTCAAATTTTCAAATTTCAAATTTCGGCTCGGGAATGCTTTGGTATTAGGCTTGGAAGTTACAAGCTTGGAAAGTCAACTAAAAAAATGTGTTTTTCAGTATTCCCTGGTTTTCCAGACTTTACACTGGTGGCTGACGACTTTTTTTGTAGCCAAAATTGATAAAACGAAAAGGGTTTTTTTAAGGACGTTCCTAGATTTCCAACAATATAAGGCTTGTCTTATTTCGACTTTAGTAAATAATTATTATTTATTTTCTAATTGAATTCTAACAATAGTCCTGATTGATATACTGATTGAAAAATACTCATAACTTTCAAACGGTATAACATTTTTTGAAACTGAAACATGCATCACATCCTATGCTTCGTCTACTATAGGGAAAAATTTAAAAAAATTAAATTTCATAAGGTTTTGACCAAGTTAAGGTGGTCAGACATAGGAGTTTCTGAATTTCTGAAAAGCCATGGTAAAAAAATCATAAATAATTATTTAATTGATAAATTTAAAAAAATAAAAATGTGTCACATCCGAACATGAGTCTAATACTTATATTATAAATATTATAAAAAAATATTAAGATTTTATTTTGATTAGGGTGGTCAGACCTACGTCTACTTCTTATTTTTTTCCTAAAATTTTAGTACCACTGCATTGAAATTTGAAATTTTCATCAAATAGGATTTTTTTTTTCCAAAAAACAACTAGTAGCTTAGAAACTACATTCAATTTTCTATATATTTTCTTCTTACATATTTTAAAAATAATGTTCACAACTTATTCAAATTTTCATGTCAAGTTGCATAACTCTGATTTTTCTGAAATTTCATCGCCACTTAAGGGCCTGTTTTGGCACACCATGATCCTGCACATACCCATATATATTTTAGATACATAAAATGAAATCAAAAATTGTTTAAGCATCAACAATTATGCTCCTAACTGTAAGGAAAGCTATGGTGCGGAAACACTCTCCTAATGCTAATTCGCAGAGGATGTAAGCAACAATATCTATCTACTTCCTAAATTGCAGAATCTCGAGATGACTTAAATAGAAGAATAGAGAACATATAAAAAACATGCACATATACATAGAGATTTTTACCGTGGGAAACCCTTTCAGGAAAAAACCCACACACCAAAAAGCCGAGCGTCTCCCTTGTATTACAGTAAACAAAGTTACATACAATTGACAACGAACTTTTTGCACAGGCTCAGATTGTATTACAATCAACCCGAATTACTATCACACTCATTTCCTAATGAAACTTGTAGCAGTTTATACACACTGCAATCCGTTATGAAACCTGGTGCTTTAACTGTCATTACACAAAAAATGGTTACTGACAGCCTTGTCACTCATCCATCCATCTGGCGGTCATCAAACTATATACGAACACCACCATACGATGGATGCTACACCATGGTCATCTTACGCCATTGGAATCACAGTACAGTTCAACATTGGCAACTACCGGAACCACCGTACGGGTCAGGATTGGCAACTACCAGAACCACCATACGCGTCAGCATTAGCAACTAACAGAATCACAGAATCATCGTACGTGTCAGCATTGGCATCTACCGAAATCACTGTACACATCAGCATTGGCAACTACTGTATAGGTTAACTCAATACGTACGAGGCAACAACCATACAGTATGTAGGAGACAACAACCGTACGGTACGTATGGGTCTTCAACAATCTCCCACTTGCTGAGGTACATACTGATATCCATGGAGTTACTCAACAAGACTAACAAGAGTCAGGAGCTTTAAGCCCCATGGAGCTTGTGCACATTTAAATTTAATCGTGCTCACTGACTTTGTCAATGCATCTACAACATTCTCCTCAGTGCCAACCTTTTCTAGCTTCACCTTCCTATCTTCAACCATGTCACGTACAAAGTGATATTACACATCAATGTGTTTTGTTCTGGCATGGTAAGTAGGATTCTTCGCCAAACAAATTGCACTTTGGCTGTCACATAAGATAGTGATTTGCCCTACATCAAAACCAAAATCAGAACACAATTGCTTAAGCCAAACAACTTCTTGACACGCACGAGTAGATGCCATGTACTTCGCCTCAGTTGTAGATAACGCAGTTACGCTCTATCGTTTTCTCATCCAATTGATGGCACCACCATTCACCATGAACACATATCCACTGGTGGATCTTCTTCTGTCAATGTCCCCTACCCAATCAGCATCTACATAACCTTGAATGGTAACAGATCTACTTGATCTAGTTGAGTTACCTTGATAGCACAAAGCGTACTGTGTCATACCCTTCAAATATTTAAGCACTCTTTTCACGACATCCCAATGCAACTTGCCCGGATTTGCCATAAACTGACTTAATACTCCCACTGCTTGGGTAATGTCTGGTCTTGTACTTCCATTGCGTACATGAGGATCCCAACAACACTCGCATAAGGTACCCACTTCATGTCTTCAACCTCATCCGAAAACTTTGGACTGTCATTAATTGACAACTTCGTTCCTTGTAAAACTGGAACTACCTGCTTCTTGCAATTAGTCATATTGAACCGCTCAAGAATATTGGTAATCTATTTGCTCTAGCTGAGCCGAAGTTTCCTACTAGCCCTATCTCTCCTGATTTCCATCCCCAGAATAAATTTAGCTGCCCCCAAATATTTCATCTCAAATTTCAAGGACAACTGTGATTTTAAATATGAGACCATTTCTTTATTATTGCCTATAAACAACATAGCATCTACATATAGTGCAATAATAAGTATCTGATCATCTTCAATTTATACACACAATGATTTGATTTAGACCTCATAAAAACCAAAGATAAGACATATGAATTGTACTTCTGATACCACATTCTGGGTGATTGTTTCAAGCCATCAAGAGACTTCTTAAGCTTACAAACCAAGTGTTCTTTACCTTTCTCCACAAAATACTTTGGCTGGGACATATATATTTCCTCTTCAAGATCACCATGTAGAAACATTGTTTTCACATCCATCTGCTCAATTTCAAAATCACGTGCTGCTGCAAGTGACAACATAAATCTAATGGATGTTAGCTTAGCTACATGAGAAAAGATTTCTCCATAGTCAATCCCTTCTTTTTGAGAATACCCCTTTGCAACCAGTCTTGCCTTGTACTTGTCAATTCTTCCATTTGGACCATAGTTCTTCTTAAATACCCACTTACAGCCCACATACTTTCTACCTTTAGGCAAGGGCACCAGATCCCAAGTTCCATTTTTCTCCAATGACTTCATTTCATCTTTCATGGCTTCCAACCAAGAATCTAAATCTGGCATATTAATTGCTTCATTCACAGTTCTAGGCTCATCAACATCAGTAAGCAAAGCATAGGCGCAATTAACATTTAACATTGAGTAATTAAACCTTTCTGGTGAAAAGTCGTACCTATCAGGTTGTCGTCTCTCCCGTGTGGATCTCCTTACTTCCTGTGGTGAGTCTTCACGAGGTTCGACATGAGGTTCATGATCATATTCTTCTGAACTTGCAAAACCACTCAATCTCTCCTCATCCTCAGGCATATTCGGATCCTCAGTCTCAAACACATTTGGGGTTTGTAATAAAGGGATTTCAATTGCTTCTTTTCCTTTTTCTACTTTCCTTGGTTGCGGATCTGTAGACACAGGTTTCATCTCATGAAAGATAATGTTCCTGCTATACAACACCTTTTCAGTGAGAGGGTTCCACAATTTGTATCCCTTCACACCAATGCGATAACCAATGAAGATGCATTTCACTGCTTTGTTATCCAATTTTGACCTTCTCACATCAGGTACATGAGCATATGCCTCATAGCTGAAGACACACAAATGTCTCAACGAGGGATTCTTACCAGACCATGCTTCCATAGGCGTTTTGTTGACTAGTGCTGCAGTAGGAGAATGATTCAATAAGTAACACGCTATAGCCACTGCTTCAGCCCAGAACTTTTGCTCCAAACCAACATTGTTCAACATGCTTCTTGCTCTCTCCATCAAAGATCGATTCAACCTTTCAGCTACTCCATTATGTTGCGAAGTATAAGGCATAGTCTTATGCCTCTTAATTCCATGATCTACACAAAATTTATCAAAATCTGCATTGTAAAACTCACCACCGTTATCCGTTCTTAAACATTTAATCTTTCTCCCAGTCTGATTTTCTACAAGGCTTTTAAATTCCTTAAACCGACTGAACACTTCTGATTTACTCTTCAAAAAATAAAGGAATGCTCTTCTTGAATAATCATCTATGAACAACACATAATATCTTGATTTGGACAAAGAAGGAACATCCACAGGACCAAATACATCAGAGTGAACATAGTCCAGCAAACCAGAAGACTTTTGAGGACTAGAATAAAACTGAACATGGCTTTTCTTTCCATATATGCAATGTTCGCAGAAATCGAACTCAAGATTACAGTCAATTAGCCCCTCAACCAGGTTTTTATTCTTCAAGGTTTTTAAACCTTTCTCGCCAATATGGCCAAGTCTATAATACCAGAGCATTGTTTTCTCTGCTGGAAGTTTAACTTCCATTGAATTCACATCATGTGTTGCCATAGCAGCTTGATTGGACTTTACCGAGACACTATTACAACACACAGGTTTGACATCTAACCTATACAGTGTTCCAATGCGTTCACCCTTAGCTAAAACAATAGAACCCCTAGTCATCTTACAACCATCATGCACAAAAGTTACCTGAACTCCAACATCATTCAGTTTGTTGACCAAGAGTAAGTTATGAGCCAGACCAGGTATATGAAGTACGCCATCAATTCCCTTTACTCTACCATCGGGGAACTGAATTCTGACTCTTCCCCTTCCAATGATCTCTAGTGTGGAATCACTTGCTAGAAACACCTTTCCTCCATCATACGGTTCATACTTTAAGAACCACTCTTTATGAGATGTCATGTGAAATGATGCTCCCAAATCGACTAGCCATACATCATCAGATACAGGCATTGCCAAGGCTGCTACAAAGGCATCAACGTCACTCTGAGAAGATTTAGTGTCAAAAGTACATTTCTTCTTCTTCTTTTTCTCCTCTTTGTAATCCTTCTAGATATGACCTTTCTGACCGTAATTCCAACACTTTGCCTTGGACATCTTTCTAGGAGTAGAGGATCTCTCCTATGACTTTGACTTCGTGTCCTTCTTCTTGCTTTTGTCCTTAGATCCGCCTTGGACAATGAGAGATTCTTTAGCCGCCTCAGAGGATTTCCTTCGCATCTCTTCTAACAAAAGTGCAGAAACTACTTCATCCATTTTAAATTTGGTAGTAGTACTTCCGATGGCCATCACAAGGTGATCCCACGAATCAGGCAAAGAACTTAGCAACAACATACAACGCTCCTCATCACTTATGGACACACCAATAGAAGTTAACTGTGCAATCACCATATTGAACATGTTTAGATGATCTACCACAGACGTTCCTCCATCCATCTTCAAAGAGTACAACTTCTTTTTCAGGAAGAGCTTGTTTACCAAGGATTTGCCTTGATAAATGTCTCCCAACTTCTTCCACAAAGAATGTGCGATTTTCTCTTCATGGACATTCAACAGAACAAAATTTGCAAGGCTCAATCTTATTAGCCCTCTGGCCTTTCGATCCGCTAGATCCCAATCTTCCTGCTTCACGCTTGGAGGCTTGTTGCCAGACACAACGATCCACAGATCTCGGTCAACCAACATGTCTTCAACTTTAAGTTTCCACAACTCAAAGTTTGTGGCATTAAAATTTTCAATGTCTATTCTCCCTGATGTGCCAGCCATCTCAATTTGCAAACACAATCGATAACCACTTTGCAAACTCCCACTGAAAACAAATTGACACAAAAAACCAACCCTACCCAACAAGGATAACAACAACTAGCCAAGCTCTGATACCACTTGTAAGGAAAGCTACGGTGCAGAAATGCTCTCCTAATGCTGATTCAGAAAGGATGTAAGCAACAATATCTATCTACTTCCTAAATTGCAGAATCTCGAGATGACTTAAACAAAAGAATAGAGAACATATAAAAAACATGCACATATACACAAAGATTTTTACCATGGGAAACCCTTTCGGGAAAAAAACCACACACCAAAAATCCGAGCATCTCCCTTGTATTACAGTAAACAAACTTACATACAATTGACAACGAACTTTTTGCACAGGCTCAGATTGTATTACAATCAACCCCAATTACTATCACACTCATTTCCTAATGAAACTTGTAGCAGTTTATACACACTGCAATCCGTTATGAAACCTGGTGCTTTAACTGTCACTACACAAAAAATAGTTACTGACAGCCTTGTCACTCGTCCATCCATCTGGCGGTCATCAAACTATGTACGAACACCACCATATGAGGGATGCTACACCACGGTCATCATACGCCATTGGAATCACTGTACGGGTCGACATTGGTAACTACTGGAATCACGGAATCATTGTACGCGTTAGCATTGACATCTACCGGAATCACCGTACACATCAGCATTGGCAATTACCGTATGGGTTACCTCAATATGTACGAGGCAACAACTGTACAGTACGTATGGGTCCGTAGTACTTCAACACTAACTTCATCAACATGTAGTCATATATGGATTATCTTTATCATGTATTATGAATTATCGTCAAATATCTATTTTTTCTTAAATGGGTATTAAAATTGAGATTTGAAGGTGTGATTCATCATAGAACTTATCAAAATAACATGTCTAGTGTGAAAATGTCCTATAAATGAAATAAATTTTGAATGAAATGTATTTATAAATGTGGGATTTTAATAAATTCAATTTGTGAATACATTTAGTTTTGATATAAAAACATTTTCTCAAAATTTAGGAAGCTTTTTGGTTACAATTTTAATTTTTTAATTCTAATATTGATCTTTGAATTCGACTATGCACTGTCAAGTTACACTTTCGTGAGTCTAGAAGTGATCTCCAAATATAACGATGAACATAAGAATCCTTTAAGAGTTTTGACATAGATAATTTTACTATACAACTAACTTTCAATTTTTTTCTTTCTTGTTAGCATTAAATACTTAATATTAAAGGAGAAAAGGAATAGATAATTTAATAGTTAACATTCAACCAAATAAGTATCTATAGTAAAAATATAGCTTAGATAGGGAATTAGCATGGAGAATTATGAGTAGAATGTTTTTAACTTTTTATTTTATGAAAAAGGAGTTGTATTCTATCAAGGCGATGCATAAGCTCAATCATTTTCTATTGTGGGTGTCTTTAAATTGACATTAATAGAGAAGGATAGCTCGTTCAACTTAGATCATCCCTCCCTCCCTTCCTTCTTTACTAACTTCATTCTGAAATATTAGTTTTTGAGATATGAGTGTGCTACATATTAGAAAGCCAAATCCAACATTTTTTATAATGTCCACAAGCTAAAGTGATATAAATGCTTAATGTTTAAATGTATAGCCTGCTAATAAAGGCTTTATTCAATATAAACTTTTTTAAATCACTTATCTAAATGAGGATTCCTAGAATTCTGGCTAGACTATCTTAACTTTAAAGACCACACAAATTGTGTAGCTTTCCAAAGAAGACTCTGAATTGCAGAGGCAAATTTTATAGGGCGTGATAAGAGACTAGTAATAGTGCAATGTTGACGATAAATGTTAACGAAAATTCTGCCTCCAATAATGAAATCTTCAACAAAACGTTGTAAATACCTTGAGAGCTCGGAAATCGTTCAGAATTGGAATCTAGTATATAAATTAGAAGAAATGACAAATTCCAATGATATTTTTCACTATCATGACGCAAAATATATAAATAGATTTTCTCTCAAGAATGGTGAAATAAAATGTATCATAGAAGCGAATAGATTTCTAAGTCTTTCTGGTTCTCATTTCTTTTTGTTTTTAATTTTCTAATCGTTATTTACGTTACACTTCCTGAAATCTTCAAGCATTAATTTAATGGTCGATTGGTACATTGCGTTCATCGCTAGACACATGCAAAATGTAATGGCACCATTTCCTTCTCACCAGTGCTTACTAATAATGGGTTATTATGTACATGCGTTCTTTGAATCCTTATGCGACTGAAGAACGCCTCTAATGTAATTATTCATATCCAAGAAAAATGACATACAAGTAGAGCTAAAATAGAAGCCATTATATATATGGTCTATTTAGTCAATGATTCTCATTTGTAAATGATGTCGATCTAAGCTTTGAACATACTAATTATAAAGAATTCTGACTGTAGTCATAGCCCACTATCGTATTTAGAAGGTATGTAAGGAGTATCTTTTTCGAATTAATTTCTTATCAATGAATCAAAAAATTCAAATTGTTGAAGGTTACTTTATAGGATGGTTTATGAAAAAAATCAAATGTGAGCCTTATGATATTATATTGTGGAGGGGAGAAAGCGAGATTGGGTGACTAGGACCTAATCCCACTTTTTCCAATACATTGGGAATACGAAAGAGCCTAGGGAGATAGCTCACTTTAGCTACTTCTTGTGAGAAAGAGAGAGCCAAGAATTATCTCTTAGGGTTTCTATTCCTCTTGTTGTATATCATGAAAAGGTGAAAAACAGGTTGTGATTGATCAACTAGACTAGGAGATGAACAATGAAGCATATATGAACTGAAATTGCTAAAACTTGTAGGACTGAAACTGAGATATTGAAAGCAGGGAAGGGGGAGGAATTTGAATGTGTACCTGGTGGTGAAAAATGAGTCAAACTGACCTAGATAGGGGTGCCATGCCCTGGTCCTATTTTGTTCAACAGAAAGCTGCAATTGAAGGCCTACAAATCTGATGTTCTGGGCTTCCACCTTGCTAAAAATCACTTGAAAGTGGGGGGACCAGGGCACCACTCCCCTGTCCCTGATGATTTTAGGACAGATCTGAGGCTTTACAATAGTCCTTGTGCCTGTTAGTGGTCTTGAAAGTCTTCCGGGTACTTGTACCTGCACGTGCAACTGAAAAGAGGGGGTTTTGGGTGGCTATATGGGGTTTTTCCTTAGTCAAACCCCTATTTTGGTGATTTCCACTTCAACAAATAGCCGATTTGTATAGTAAAATAGTGTGTGCAAGAATCTTGTGCGTGTGCAAGATCCTAAAATGAGAAAGATAAGAAAACTAGAGCTACCCTACGCTTTGGAGAGTAAACCCTAAATGTATGTAGATGTAAATGTAAATGAAAATGAGAATACTCTAAATCAAATGTGCTAAGATCTAAAGCATGAATGTAAATGTGAAAATGAGTGTAAAGAAGCTCATACAAAGACATGAAAATAACATGAAACCATACCAATCCCCAAGGGAGAGATATAGGCCACTTGATCTCCTATTATTCTTCAATGTCTTCAAGGCTCCTAATTGATGATGAATACTTAATGAATTATTGATGAATGTTATTGAAGACTCCACATAAGCTTCTCTTTCACTACATAGAAGGCTCCTTGTGATTGCTAGAAGGCTTCGCCAATTTGTTTTCCTTAGATTGGATCCTAGATTAGATTAGATTAGATCCCTTGAAATGAAGAAAGTGAGACCTTATGTATGAAACCCTAGATCTTAATTTCATCTTTAGGTTGACCCAGGATTTTAATTTCCCGCCAATTTCTTAGGGTTAAGCATTGTAATATCATAGGATTAAGCTCCCAAAATTTCGAGAAAAATGTCATCGACCGTGTTGCACTTGCACACAGTTCGACCAACTTTTCACCAAATTTTTAGGGCCGTTATATATATGATGATATTAGAGTGAATCCCAAAGTTACAGCTGATTTTGAGATGTTTTGACATGCAAAATCAGGCTTTAAAGGTCAAAATAAGACATAATTAGGGTTTATGATTTAATGATTTATTGGAGGAATAAAATAAAAAGGTGCACACTTAGGGTAAAGGGTCCAATTTTATGATGTGGGGAGTGATGAAATATTTTAGATTTAATCAAATGATTTAATTAAATGCTTAAAGGGAAATTACAATGCAAGATGCAAACACACTAAGGCGGGTGCTAAACTAAGCGTGAAATTGTACCACCCTAGCAAGGGTGTACAATTTACGACGTTACATTTAGCCCCCACTTTAGCGGCCATATGAAAATATGTGCATATGCAAGCTAAAGTAAAGAAAAGTAAACATTCATGAAAATGATATATCCACAAGTTGTCGGACGAAGCCCCCAATGGTATCTAAAGTACACAATTAGGAACCACACCCTACAAAACCACATGTTAGATAAAATTGTAAAATCACCTAAATGCTTACTAAGAAGGTGACGAAAATTCAAGGGTAGCTATATGCCCCCCCTGTTTCAACTTGCTAATTTCGTGAGTTGAAAAAGGGTATCATGTTTACCACATCGAATTGTGAAATAAGATTGATGACAAACGCTCATAAAAAGATTTGATACAAGATCAAAAACTAATGGAGAATCATTTGGTAAGAAAGAGGACTAAACCTCAATTCCAACACAAAAAAGAGCGTGAGGATTTGAGATCTCTCTAACACAAGATGAAATATTTAAATGGAAACAAATGATATGCAAGAGATATAATTCAACAAAGAATGCTACTCCATAAGGGAAATTGGAGGATTGAAATGACATCAAAGAGAGATTATTTATAGCGACACTCTTATAAAATAAGGCAAGAGATCTTCATTAGGGACATGCATGTTCACAAATCAGAAGGGTTTATTATAAAAGATACTACTCAATGAAGAAAAGAAATTGATGAATGATCAAAGACTTCCAACACTAAGGAGGAGGTCCCAATTAAGAATATGTACTTAAGATCCCATTTAGGGATGCTTGTTCAAATATGAGAGAAGGAATTCAAATATGAATACACCTCTACAATTAATAAGAAATCCTTATAGAAGACACTAATTCACAAAGGGAAAATTTTAATCTTAAGAAGGAGAAATTTTTGAAATCACTCTTTCCCCCCATATATATAGGGAGAAGAGATGAGATAGAAATAGGCCATTATTTTGCTTCCAAAAGTATGATTTCACGTGAAATTGTACCACCATGAATCACAATGAGCCCCCAGTAAGTGAGCTACCAATGTCACATA
>NC_081407.1:682406501-682609001 GCF_030272615.1 Cryptomeria japonica | reverse complement strand
AACAACTCACCCTTCAAAAAATTCTTAAAACCAATTGAAATACATTAATTATTGCTAAAAAAATATGAAAAAAATATTTATACTCAAGCTTCCAAAAAATCCCCTCTTAGAACACTCAAATAATTTTAACCACTTTTATTTATTTATTTATTAAATCATAAAATTTAAAAATTTAATATTAACTTTACAAAGTTTATTTTAAACAAAATTAAATTAAAAAAAAACTTATCATTGTTAAAAATTTAATTTATGAACAATTAGATTTTCAATGAATGCAATAGTATTGCCTAACGACAAATACTAACAAAAGACTTATTTTTCAATACCAAAAGCATCACATTGCATGCATTGAACCACTGATGCTTCCAATTATATTTAAAAACATTCTATATAATCATGTTACGATCTAGATGTGTACCATTGAACCACCATGAACATTGCTATCTATTATTTGAAAATGAGACTATCTCATCTCATGGATGTCATTGAATTGCATGGTTTACACGGCAGCTGCTTGCTTCATGGAATGGAAAGCATCTATGCAATCTAAACAGAGTTGTTTGGGATCTGCAATCACATCTGTAGCTGCGCTAACCACCAACGTTACTTTTCCCATGTAAGTTTGGAAATGCATGGTTAAAGCCTGCATAACCAAACCAATAATTTGTATAAGAAATTTGGACAGACCATTAGCAAAAAAACTGTCTGCTGTGAAATATATGGATGTAAACTCACATGAGGATGCCCAGAGACTGTGGGAATGATATCCATGATTGGATGGCCGAAGAATTCCACCTCTTGCAAGGGCCCCACCATGTTGGAAAAAGAAAAGGTTGTGTTCGCGATCATATTGTATGTCAGGATCGTAGCAGCCTGCCACACGCCAGGAATTTATGATTTCTAAACAGGTCAAAGTTAATAGAGTACCTACCCAATCCTGTTCAGATTCAGAGTTCAGAGTCTCAGATTTCATACCTTGACACCTGCCAAATGGAGCAACAGAGTACCACTTGCATATGTAAAGGGCGCCTCCAGAGATAGTTTTTTCCTTCTAAAAATGGCCGCGGCTGCATGGGCATAATCCAGAGGATTCTTTCGCTTCTCCGTAGGAAGCGAAAGAATCACATAGCCTAAATTGTTCCCCCACCTTGCTTTGTTCCCGGACTCCATCATCTCTGCTAGTTCCTGAAATTGAAAAACCTAAAGGGGTTAGGGAAGTTATTTCACAGGAAAGAATTTGAAAACTGGAATTGATTCAGCAGAATAAGTTACATGGAGCCCCGGAGCAGGCCTTGTGTTCACTAGAATTGTTGAACGAACGCGTAGCTTCGATGGCAAAACACTCTCGCCATTTTTTTTCCTTTGCTCTGCTTTCTTTTTTGTGTCTGCATCAGCATTTTCTGAACGCTCCTCCTCTTCCAATGCAAAATGTGCAAAAATTAGAAACAGATTTGTATTATGTTGCCCAATTTCTGCAAATCCCAATCATCAGATCTATGTTGAATGAACCTCTTTACGCTGTATATCCATGAATGAACCCCTTTCACAAATATCCATTAAAACAGATGCAGCATAGGCAGGTTCATCTTGGTATCTTCGAATAGTTTACTGTGGCTGTTGGGGAAGTGGCAAGCTGTAATTATTGGGAGCAGTAGTGTTAACTTGAGATAAAAATTCCACTTTTCAAACAGTCAAAAATATATGCTGGGGATTCTCAGCCTTTGTGAAATGCAGTTGTGGGATGCCCAGCCTTTGTGAAATGCAGTTGTGGTCTATTGGTTTACAGCCGCTGTGGAAAAGCAGTTGTCTGATTATGCTCAGCTGTTGTGACTAGTGTCAAAGCACTGCGAAATTTCCTCTGCAAAATGGTTTCAAATAATTTCCATCCACATCAAGTGATTAGAAGCTAACAGGAAATGTTGTGGAGGAAACAATAGGGGTAAAGAAGAATTCTATTGGGATGTTTGACCTTTACAGCCATTGACCTTTACCAGTGGTGGGGTAAATTTGGAAGTTTTTGCCCATTACGTGAATCACTGGATGTGATAAAGTACAGATTCTGGGCCTAAAAATGGGCTGATTCAAAGTTTAATAAATTTAGATATTTTAAAGATTGTAATTCAATTGGTTGAACACAATCAGAAGATGATGGTATGTTTTTTGATTATACAATTCACTAAGGTTCAACCTTCCCAAAGTATAATTCAGCACCAGCCAAAAAAAATAAAAGAAAAAAATTAAAAAAAAGATCTCAACTGAAAAAGTATCAGGTAGAACTTATGTTCCCATATGAGATAAAATTAAAAAAAAATCTCAACTGAAAAAGTATCAGGTAGACTTATGTTCCCATATGAGATAACAAAACAAGTTCATAAATGATACAAATTTCCATAGAAATAACTCTATTTTGTAGTTGCAATTATTTTGCCTCCCACTCGAAACCAACAATATTCCATCTCAATAGCCATCACACACAAAAAAATGGATAAATAAATCTACTTCACCAACAGGAAGTTGAATCCCAGAAAATACTGTTCCATAATTATACACAGCGGAAAAAGATACATAAAAGTTGAAGGTTTTCTTACTATATCTGCGTTCCAGGTATCTTGTGATCCCTGCCGAAGTAATCCCCAGCATAACATCATTCACTGTCTGCACTTTCCCAGAACAACCAGACATTAAGCAGCCATACAAAATGACAATACAATCAATTTATGTCCAGCAAATCTACAAAACTTACCCCTTTTATAGCATCCTTGACAAGCTTAATATCCTCCAGACTGATACTCTGGTGCACAATCTTTTTGGGACCCGATTCTACCCCTGGATATCCCTTAATCGGCGTAAGGCTATCCTTAAGCCAGATTATGGTAGCCGCAAAATACAAAATATCCACAACTGTGTACCAGACTACAAGAAGCATGCCCAACAAAATCCCCAAAGGCAAGGGCAGTCCCCTAAATTTAGCCCCAGCAATTCTGCTTGACCTTGTTTGGCGTGGGATTGTGGGGAGCAAATTGGGGTCGGCGTGCTGTCTGGTGCAGGCCAATAAGAGCGACATGAGAGACACACCATCCCCTAAAGAATGATGAACTCTCATCACTATGCCAGAGGCCGCATCTTGACTCTTCACATTTAAGAGATGAAATTGCCACTGCGGCCTGGAGGAATCCAGAGGAGGGGCTGAGGCCAATCTGGCCGAATAATTTTCATAGAAATCGGAACTTTCATTCTCTTCAGGGTCGATGCAGGGGACCAGAACATGATCACAAATGTTCACTTCCGCTGGCACCCAAATCAACTTTCCGTTCTTGTCTTTCTCCTGCAAATACAAACCCAAAAGAACAGAAAGCCAATAAATATTATACGACTGCAACAGAAAATCCAATAAATAAAGCATGCTTTGCTCTGTGTTACTAACCATTACGCTGGAGAATCGTTTGTGCTTTAAAAGACTGGATTCCAGACCCGATTTAATGGTCTCTACATCGATCTGTGTTTTCAACTTGAATATGGTGATAATATAACAGTATAAAGCGGGTTGACTGAAAACGCGGCCAGCCGGGGTCACGGGTTCGAATTCGTTAATCTCCTCTTCCCCATCTGTGCATCCTTTATTTTCTTTTTTCACTGCGATTTTCCAGAGCCTAGGCTTGCCAAGCACATCACCTGCAACATCCATGATTATTCTTCGCTAAGAATGTTCATTGTGGGCAAGACCTAGGTAAACGGCTTGAAAAAATTTGTCCGGAGCAAAACAAGACAATAAAAATCCTGCCCTCAGATTAATGACCAGAACCTTCACATTCTTGAATTGATAACCAGGAAAACAGAAGATAAATTTGACGGTCGTCTAACCTTTTCACCGTAAAATGCCAAATCAAATTTCGGCGAAGACTTCGTCTCTGTGATAAGAGACAAATCGAAAATTCTATAAACAAAATTTCGGTGAAAAGAGACGGTATATTTTTTTGCATCTGATATTTTTTGCCCTTTCAACAGAAACTGGCAGATAAGTTTCAGTTTACAGTAGGTTGACCGTCAAATTTCAACCCCAAAAAGGTTCCATTGTTCAAAGGCTGCTTGGCAGTGTGTTATGAATGCGATGACTTTTTCTGGTTATTGATTTGAAAAACAAAAGTTATTGCTTTAGGATTGACATAATAATTGAAGGGAATTCAAGTGTGTGATTGCCTTGATTATTGAAGTGGATTTCTATATTTGAAGCGGGGCGATGTTCAAAAGTCTTCAATCTTGAAAATATAATAAATTTATATAGTTTGGAAAAACATACAATCTTGAAAATATAAAGTGGGGTGATGTTCTCATTCATCGTGATGATGGATCATAGAGTGTGAATCAAATTGTTGATCTAAAAATTTGAACACAATCGTTTGAACTTTGCTTATAGATAATTCTATGAATTGTGGAAATCTCATGTCATCTAATAATTAATAATGATGGTATCTATGTAATGTAGGGAAAGATAAATTCTATTAAAAATATATTGAAATATTTGTTGAATTATAATTCAAATTTGAAAAAAAAGAGAAGAGATTATAATCATATTTACAGATAAATATGATTTCTCCATCTTAAGAAACTTGAAGTTGTTATTCTTTATACGAATAATGTTACTTCTTAAATTTTAGTACAACTACTAAAGATTTTTGTTTAGTAATACTAAGTTGTCTAGCATAATAATGGTCCATGAAACCACATCCTATCTAAGAATTTTTGTTTATGGTGTCTTAATACTTTTACTATATGATACTTTAAGAGATACTAGATGAGTCTATAAGAAGGAAGAAAATAATTTACCAATATTGATGATTATTTCCAAAGATACTCAAAAGATTCACAATAAATATGAACCATAAGAATTTGGATATATTTGTAATAATCTCCTTAAATCAATGCATGCAAATAAAGCATATTGTCTTAATTTTTCATGCTTAGAGTTGAACATCATCAAATAGTTCAATAGCTTATTGAAGTAGGAAGTCATACATCTTTTGTTTATATACAAGGATTGCATTTGTTAAGTAGTAAAAATAAGGATCCTTATGAAAATATTGTCTATAATGATTTTAACTTCCATTAATGTTCTTAACAAAGATCTTGTAAACAAGTAATATCTTTGTTATTAGGTTGTACCCATGCTAAAGTCTATAATTCACCAAGTCTTGTTTTTAGCTTGGAAGTTGGTGTTATTAAACTAGTGAATAAAGTTTATAATATTTTTTTAAAATAAGTATGCAAATATGTGTTTTATTTATAAAACAATGAATTAATCATCAAGAATAGAATACATATGCAACACTCTAGCTTCCTTCAATTGGATAGCATTCTGGTAACATCTATGTGTATACACCTCAACATGACTAATGCATTTTTGTTTCATCACTTCATCATTTGTCATCAATTCTTCTATTAACATTGATTAAATAATTTTAATTTTAATTATTTAATTAAGATAACATACAATTCTTTCATTCACATTAATCAAATAATTTTTAATTATTCAAATAATTCACCAATTTATCATTTTCATTCATTTTAATTTCGTATTAATAATAGAAGATACAAAATTACATCATCATATGTGCTCATATTATTGTCTTTATCAGCAATCAAAAACTAAATATCTACTGCATTAAGCAACCCAAAAGCAACTGCACTCTCTATAGACAACCTATAAATCATAACTCCTAGAGCACTGCAAGTCTACAACCAACATAATGTCATAGAACCATTACATCCAAATCTTCCTCTTCATTATCATCTTGACCATTACAACATAGGACATATATCCATTACATCATAAGTAGAACTGAAAAACAAAATGAATAAAAAATAAATCGTCTTCAATGCAGGCCAAAAGTGGAGTTAGTCATTTTTGCTTTGATACCCAGTCTCCCGATCCATGGCTCCCTGTGGTGGAGAATTAGGTGAAAGTTTCTCCACCACAATACCATCCCCGGGCAGCTTAAGGAACTTTGCTTGTGAGATTTCCATAGTAACGTACACCTGCATAAGAATATTAAGATATGCAAGTCTTCTAGAAGATTCGATAAGTGTTCTCTTAGTCCCATTAAAGATCTAACCTTTCATATGTGGCATTAAATTTTTATAGATAAATAAAGCCAAAACAAATTATGCCTTTTATTTAATTTAGGAACATAGCTAGATATAATCTCATTAATACATGCGTTATTAACACTTCCATTTTTTTAAACTAGCACAAAAGATGTTCCATACTTCTTTAGCATAAATGCATTCAAAAAATATATGATGCATTGATTTAGGTTTCTTACATAAACTAAAAAATTCAACATCATTATTTTTCATCTTACAGGGAAGCTTTTTCCAAATAAACCATTTGAAATAAGCATTTTTAGACTCTAATACATTAGACCAAATTTGTTTAGATATTCCCTATCATTTCTTTTGACTATAATTGACATTCCAACATTGATTAAGATAAGAAAATAAAGAAACATCCTCATTTCTAGTGGTTTATAACTAATCTTATCCTTGGTATTGGTTAGTGGGCATTCATCCTCCCATGTAATATATATGTAGTTGTTAGGCTTGAATTGTTGCAATTAATAGGGAAAGAAAAATCTTTGCATGCATTCCTCAACATGGAGTATGTTATCTAGTTTGTAGTAGGTAGAGATAATTCATAGCTTAGAGAAGCTCGGTCTTTAAGGTGACCATTTTGTAGAATATGATAAAAGCATTTAATCCCCTTTTGATACCAATTTTTGGCAAAGCAACCTTGCAATAGAGAAAGTGGTTTGCCTTTGTGTTTAAGATTACACTAGGTAGACATGTAAGCATGAATCTTCTTGGAGTTATTCTCAACTAGGCGACAACCAACCACCTTACTTTTTACCATTTCCTAAGCCTTCCAAAGGCTCTTAAATACTATAGACCTTGCAAGGCAAATAGGATGTCTACTAATCCGAAGATCACAAAAAGGAAAGTTCTTCGCTATTTTTGCTTGTTTTGGCACATCACTTTGGATATTATTCTTTATGTACTTTCCATGGCTCATCTCCCTCTAGAGCCTTGATAATCCACATAATAGCTAGTGCAATCCCATGTTTCTTTAGATCCTTTAGTCCTATCCCCCCTTGAATTTTCTCCTTACAACACAAAACCCACTTGACTGAGTGTTTTTTCTTGTTACATTTTCCATTAGACAAAAGGAAGCATTTGATCCATTTTTGGATCTCATTAATTTAATAGCTACTAAAAAGCTAGACTAAAGCATAATAAAGAGTGTAAGATGATAGGATCTTCCAGTAGACTTGAATTTTCCCACCCAAGGAAAGATATTGCTTATTCCATTTGTCTAATTTTGAGTGTTGAGGTCCCCCCTCTTGGACCCTTTTCTACTACTTCTTATGGGCGAAGCTTTGCTTGTGTTGTCAAATCTATTGTTGCTTATCCTCCCAAGGGGGAATCTCATCCTTTTCCTTATGCCAAGACCTCCCCTATTGTGGTTTGTAGCCAAGAGGTGGTAGAAAATGTTGCTTTCTACCAACGTTGTGGGTTGGTGTGTAGATTTGTTGGGCTCTAACTTTTCCTCCCATATCTACATCATTGGGTGAGTTATTCTTGGAAGCCTTTGGTTGATGGTAGCATTGAGATTTTCCCTTGTGCTAAGGGTTTTTTTATTGCTTCCTTTTCTTCTTTTGATGCTTGTGACTTATTGTTGAGAAAGTTGTGGGTTTGGGGAGTTAACTCTCTCTCTCAGTCAACCCTAGACAACTTATTTTAACCCTTTTATTGAACCACACAATGTGCATCCAGTGCCAGTTTGTTTTTCCAATCTTCCTCTTCATTTTTAGGAGCATTCTTGTTATGAGGGTATTGGCAACGGGTGAACTCACAAAGTTGGTTCCCACTTTTGCCAACAAAGGAAATTGGCGAGAGTGGAGAATTCCATTTAGGGGGGGTTCGAGTGAAGTGGGGGTGTTCAAATGGACTACCCTTTGGGGTTCAAGCGAAGCCCCCACTTCGCTCGAACCCACTCTTTCAAGCGAAGCACCTTTAATGCTTGATTATGTCATTTTTCAATTATATAGGGGGGGTTCAATTGAACCCCCCTCGATTTGAACCCCCCTAAAAATGGGGGGTTCGCTCGAACCCCCTTTTGTTCGAAGCCCTTTTTTAACACTTCTCTAGAGCTTTCTACATTTTTTTGTAGATTTTTGGCCTTCAAACCTTTGGTTGAAGACTCAAATGGAATGATCTTGACAACCCAAAATGTAATATTGTAGTCCTCAAAGAAAGCTTTCCAATGAATATAATATTATTACATATTGAGTTTATTATGAACTTGTTTTTTAAATTTTACCAAACATAGGTTTTTCACCAAACATGAACTTCTCTGTTCAATGCATTGGGAAAAATAGGAAACTAATTCAAAAAAATTCTGAAAAATATCTAAGCCCTAGGTATTGATGTCTTCTTTCTAACAAAAAAAGAAATATTGACTTTCAATATATGTAGAACAAGTTATGTGTTCAAACTTAAACCTATGTCAGAATTATGACTAGTCGGACTTCAAAACTTAATAAAATGAAAAATATTGAACATATCACTATCAAAGAAATTGCACGCCCTGGATATTGATGTTACAAACCAAAATTCAAAATAATTGAGTTTTTATCATTTATAGAAAAAAATTTATGCATTTCGGGAGGCACATAACTCTTAAAAAATGTAGTTTGTTGTAAAAAACTACTTTTTGAGGGAGATGGAAAAATTTGAAAAAAATTCATCAAAAAAATTTGAAAAAAATATATATGGAATCTAGAGACAAAATTCTACAAATCACTAATTTACATCATCTTCAAATTCTTTATAGTTTAAAAGTTATAGTTGTCGGAAGTTGAAGATTATTTTAAAAGTGTTCATCTCAGTGTCAAAAGTGGCAAAAAAGTGGGAACCATTATTGTGAGTTCACCCCAACTCTATTGTCCACTTCTTGAAGGTTGATGATACCACTTCCTTCATGGGTCATTCCACTTTTTCTTGCATTTTAAACGATATTGACATATTTATGCCTCTTCCTGGGGATGTGGTTCTTATGGTTAGGGATAGGCTTTAGAATCAATCATTGGATTATAAGGGCCTCTCCTTTCGTTGTCATAGATGCTTCTCAACTGGTCACTTAGCTATGGATTGTTCTCTCTCACATAGTAGAAGTTTTGCTTCTTGGTGGAAGGACACTAATGGTGAACGTTTGAATATTGATTCTTCTGATTCTGATGACTCTTCACATGATGATGATGACTCCTCCCAATATGAGGTTGTGCCTCTTATTGTTGTCATGACCTCGTTAGTCCCCCTAGATCCTACTCCCCCTCTTGTTATTGGTGTGGCCTCCTCAGGTCTTGTGGTTCTTACTGTTGTTGCTCCTGTTTTGCAACAAACTTCTACTTTTGGTGTTGATAGACCCTCTAAAGGGATTTCCCCCTTTAATCCCCCTTATAATGATGTTCTTAATAACAATATTTCTTGGATTGCTGTGTTCCATAGGTGATATATGAAGGTAATATATATGAAATAAGAACTTGATAAATTAAAGGATTGTTTTTCACTATAACATGTCTAATGTTAAGACAAGGTCGACTTTTCAATGTTAAGATGGGAATAATGTAATAATGACCTATTCAATGATATTAAGTAACAAGCAGAAAGATACTTCTCTTTCCAAACATAATCATACAAGTAAGCAATCATTAGAAGAATAATGATGATCATAAATTCATATTTCTTTATGACAAATGTAGCAAGCCTTAATGACACCATCTTGTGTAATATAGTGACACCATGTGCATCCAAATCCAAAACAATGCTTATTACAAAACCTACAAATGTTTTATTATTACCATACATAACAAGGTTACAAATAGAAGCTATAACATGTACTAAATTTACATCATTACATGATTAAGATATTGCCCGTTTACTATCACGTTAAAGAAGTATTATAGTAGTAACAATGATCATTAACTACTTTTACAATTGAGCTCATACACCAAGGCATTGATTGACTCCACAACATGATTCACATTATACCCATATGATTCATAACACATCACATGTAATACTTCATGCAATGCACATCATAAGGTTCTAATCAAGATAAAGATATATGTTTCATAGGTTTGAATTGACTAATCAATAATAATGGAAGCTATTAATTAACAAAAATGATTGTAAGCATTACTCGTAAGGTTAGATCTTACATTCTACTCCCCTTAAATTAAATTTCCTCTTGGAAGTTACCAAGGATTTGTAAGCATAATCCCCTCATGGGAATATGCAAAAATATGTGAATGCAACAATTTTGACTTGCTAATTTAATGATAATTTAAATTATTAAACCATAAAATATAAAATAAGAAAATTTCTAGAACATCTAAATTACCACAAAATCGAAGCAATAATCATACACACGATACATTGATCCATTTAAACATCAATACAAGTGTGTAAATACTAATCACATAACTTTTAGTTAACAAACTGCACATATATAAACTAGAGTCACATCAATACCTTTATCATCCAATTCAATTTGTTTTACAACTACCATTCATAGTTCAAATTTATGTAAGTGCACCTTTTCAACCTTCAAGCTTATATTATGTCACATTCCAAAAACATCTAATTTTATTCTATTTGTTACAAGGCTCTATAAATTGATTCACAAGACTTTATAACTTGATTTTCAATTAGTCTACATCACATCCATTTGAAAATAGTTACAAACACAACAAATAACTACCACAATATACAATACAAGGCATATGACTCACACAATGAGATTTACAAGGAGGATGGTATCATATAACTCTAAATAATCATAAAATCACAACATTATAGATTTTGTAGCTTGCCATATAATGCCTCTTCAAAAAGCTCATTCAGACCGTCCACTCTTCTTGAGTAGCCATATAACTAAATGTCCATATATCCAATGAGAGCCAAATACCATAAATACCATAGAGCCCCACAAGCATTAGGAAAGATGGTCTTGTGCTCTTTTTTGAGGGCCCTTAGATACATTTTCTATTATCTTCTTTTGTTTTATGTAAGGGGGTTGGCCTCCAAAAAGAATGTGCACAAGGAACCATATATAACTAGAGGGAAATGGATTATTATTGACTTATGCTAATCCCATTTGTAGTCTCCATCCCCAATAAAATTTTGTTGGCCATCTAATCCCCTATAGGATCTATTAAGATTCCCTATTGGATATGAAAATTTTACATGTCACATTACAAGTCATACATGCCAACAGTTTGCAAACATCAATAACACCTCAAACAAACTATAATAACAAGATAAATTAAAAAGGTTTAACATTATACTGCTGCGATGCCATTTGTGTCTGCCGTTGCTGCTGCCCTAAGGCCATCTGCTGTTGTGAAGCCGTCTACCCTAAGGTCGGTTGGTGCTGCCGTCTAGCCCCCTGTTCGATCCCCTAGTGAGGCTGCTCTGCCTGGTGCTGCGAATGGGGGCTCTGCAGGGGTTTCTCTCGCTAATAGAATGGAGGGTGATATGGTGCATCTAGCATCCTCTGCTGCTAATGGGGCTGCCCATGGCTTGGGGCCTGTGGTTGTTACCGTGTGCAAACCCTTGGCTTTCAAGGTGTCTGCTGATACTGATATGGAGATTGTCATAACCCTCCTTTTCCGAATATTGATAAGAATCATTAATTACTAATATTATCATTATTATTATTATAAATATCTATTGTTGAATGAAATAATCCATTTACCATCTTGAAGCTAAATATAGCTAATGAAATAAGATGACTATGCCTACCTACCAATTAAGTAGAGGTGATAGCAGTAAAGAAAATCAATAAATGATTAACGGAAGGTGAGTTGGTGGAATACAATGGCACTGGTGATAGTGGGAATAGAATATGTCAAAGCTATTATAAGGGAGTGCACGTTAATATGTCAGAAGAGTGGACACCAAGAATAGGGGGTGGTAGAAAATAAGAAAATGGAGAATGCTAGGGGGAGAGAGGGAGGAGAACCGACAAAAGGAAAATGGAAACTTGCAATCTTTCTTGAAACTATCCAGCATATTGAAATTTCATCTTTCTCTTATGCCTCCGTCTTTTTCTTTCCACAAAAAACCCTCTCCAAATCCTGCAAAACTCTCAGGAAATCCCATTGCGCCGCAATCTCCATCACCATCGCCTTGCATGAAATTTCCAGAAGTAAGTAAGGATTGATTCCTACCAGTGACGGTGTCCTCGTTTTACTGAAATTTATCGCTTTTAATAGGAGAATAGCCTGATTAAAAGAGGGTGAAAAACTAAACGATTGGGAAGGCGAAAAATTGATGAAATGGAAATCGACTTCTGGCTGAGGACTCCCAAGAGAATTGCAATGGCTGCTTTCCTATTGAGTGCAGGAATTGGCTATACTGTAGTGGGCGTTCATATGTCATACAAACATATTGCCCCTTAGCAAGAGCGTAATAAGAAGCTCAATGACTTCATGAGGGAACGCCTCAAGGCATGCCGATCTGGCTACTAAGCAGTCGACCATGCTTCAATTCCTTCCATACACGCCGATCATGAAAACCCCTATCATACAGCTCATGCCTGAGAACATAATGGGAATGTCGTTGGAGTCTCCTACATCCAATACTGTCAAAGCCACAGTTTTTCAAGCTTCTACAATTCTATTGACACACTTGAGCTTGGAGCGTGAACGTTGCTGCTTTATTACACAGAGCTTAGAGCATGAACGTTGAAACTAGCTAGGCTAGCAGTTGGGATATTTGTACACATCTTACGGGAAGGATTCATTCAAAGAGCGATAATTAGAGGCCATCGGGAGATTCATACATTTTGGAAGCCTCCACTGAAGGAAAAGGAAGGGGCAAATAAAATGAGGGCAAGAGGATCTGTCGTAGGGCTTGGCAGTGGGACTAGGCACTCCATTTGCATTGGAGTGTCTTGTCATTGGACAGAAGAGGATTTTTGGTAGAGACCGAGCTTTGGATTTGCATTGGAGTGTTGTGTCATTGGTTAGAAGGTGCTTACAGTTGATGTCCCAACTGATTATCCAAACATGCAATGAAATTCTTGGTTCGTGGTTAAAGGGTTTTACAGTGAGTTGGCTGCAACCAATCAGCTTCGAGTAGCTATTTTTGTAGCCATCAGGGCAAGGCAATGAGCAGTTTGTGATCAATCAGGTATGCAGGAATCTAACTTCTTTTTCAGAATTTTAGTTATTGTTATTATTTTGTGTAAGTTCTCTGTTAAATAACCCAATACTTAATAGTTTGATTTTATATTTTTACTATGTTAAATAATATTCTTCCAACATAAGATCACCCTATTCTATTACTGTAATGCAAAATCTTATTATATTATAACTAGGAATTTAAATAGATTAAGGGTTTACATAATTAAATTACTATATTTTTATTTTATGCCTTCCCTTTCAGTGCGACTTGTAAATGTTTTGATGATCTCTCATATGTATGAGACTTCTTCTACATGCCTGTTAGATTTTGGGGCTGGAGTCTATTAGTGCCTTTGAATGCCCATTTCCTTATAATAGTTTAGGCATCAATTTGCTTGTTTATATTAGTAGTAGTACTGAGACATACTATGCGAAATCTGTCTGCTGAGATTGTTTCAAAATTTACCATCGATGCATCATATTGATACTTCCTCAGCTACTTTTGTTACATCTCTCTTAAAATTTATTATCGTGAGGTATAGGGCTCTTAATAAGTAAACTGATAATGTGTAATATTGATTTATACCTAGGTGGTTATTATTGTTTGATTTCAAATTAGCTAATCATTCCATCTTTAATACTAAATTGTTAGCATTATATGACTTAATTTAATTGCCATCAGTACTATGCCTTTAGGAAATAATATAACTCACGATTTCATTTTTATTACATATGATATATTGGGTTGTATATGTATTAGTGTACTACCGTTTGGAGTACTTATGATTAGTAGAGAAGTTGATTTAAGTTGTGAATATATCTATGTATTTATACAATGGTAAGAAACAAATAAATAAATAAAAATCCATTTTATATACTCACTTGAGAAGTCAACAATTTGTGAGTAAATGTGAAGCCCCATCTATAAATGGGCATATCTATGTTTATACTCTAATGCTACCATGAAATGTTGTACTTGAGTGTGATGGTAAAGAGATTGTTTTATAGTTAAATCTTAAGTATGACTATATTATCCATGTAGGATTGTCTTGTGTTGACGATATTGTATTCTTAAAGGAAGATTTGAAATGTAATATGTTTTTTTTGAAATGCAATATTAACCTTGAATAAATGAATACTTAAAAGGATAAATCATAGTACTTCTAACTATAATGTATGAAGTGAATGAAAACATCTTATGTTAGGTGATGGTTGAATGTTATAAGTGAGCTATGAATACTTTTCATGTGAATTATGACTTCATCAATGTGGGGGATTGTGTTAGGAATTAGATTTTATTAATGAAGAAAGCTTAAGATAATGTAAGTGAAAATTGTACTCAAATCTATGAATTTGGTCACCTTGGCTGCAAAATGAGGTATTTTCCAACATGCTCATAGGGTTAAGTTGTGCAAGTAGGATCAACGCTCATATATGTTTGCTTCACTTCACAAACATATCTATACAGAGATAAGAATATTTGTTTTAGAATGAGTTACTCTATCTTGTTTCATCTTCTATTTTCTTCTTAGAAAAGATTGACAAATTATCCATTCTTATTAGATGGGATTATGCAAAAAAAGAAAAGAAAATAGTAAACTTGAAGCTAAGAGTCAATTAAGTGATGATACTTATAAGAAGTACTTTTTAATCTTTATACAAATGGTGCATTAGCAATGTGAATTTCATAGTTAACCATATAGTAATGTAGTGCAATAATTTATTAAATAAAATGAGAAGATTGTAGGAAAGACATTGAAAGAAAGCTTCTCACTACTTGTAGGACGCGTGCCATTCATGTATGTAGTTATATCTTTGGTTGTTGTGTATGACCTCCACCTCTCCTATCATATCACTAAAATATGTCCATGTAAGTCCTTGAGTTGATGGGTAGTAGTGTAGTGTGATCATAATGAATATTAAAAGAAATTAGCCACAAGGTTGTGTATACGTCTTGTTATTCAAGTGTTTTACCAAATGGAGACAAATCAAAATCTGAAATCTTCTTACACAAGATTATTAGACTTGACTTATCTTGTGAATCTCAATCAAGTACTCATCTTTTGTTGTAAGGAAACTTAGTTTTGAAGGTGAAATAAAGTAGAATTTTCGTTGTTCTAGAGTATTGGATCCTTATCCTTATCAAGCAAATGAGTTCAAGAAAACCTATCCCATGATCACTTAAAGAATTAAATAATAATTTTAGTTGAAGTAAATTTTAGGAGGAAACATTAGCTCTATTCTAAGAATTTGAAAACAATAAGGACAAATATCTAAAGATAAAGTTAACACGAAGGAATAGATAAGAGCTCAACTAGAAATAAATTGATTAAAGTTATTTATTAGGGAGCCTTAGCATTATTTTTCTTGGTCAACCAGCAAGTGTTTAGTCTCTTTCCTAATCTCTTTCAAACAATTAGTAATAAAATAATAATAATAAAGTGGTTATTTGAAGCCTATTGTTGACTAGTTTTCCCTTCAAGCAAGTATTAAATTCATTTCCAAATTATTATTATTTGATAATTTGATTTCCTTTCAAGTATTAGGATTCATATTTAAGTGGGTTTATCATTTGTAGAAAATAATTAAAGATAAAATTTGTGTTACTTCAAATGGAAGAATTAGTCGTGGTTATTCTCAAGCTTATAACTAAATAGCTTTTTCCTTCAACAAGTAAATGTTAAATTATTTTCCAAAGTCTTTCTATTAATCATTTAATTTTCTTTCAAGCAATTTAGTACCTTTCGAGTATTAGGATTCATACTTAAAGTGTAATGGTAATTTTTATAAGCTATTAAAAAAAGGGATAAATTTTAAATGAATTTGCATCCACTCAATTAAACCTTAGAAAAAAAAAACCCATTGGGGTTGGTTGTGTGTGACATTTTAGAATCTTGATGAATTTTGGCGGATGATAATGGGTTAAGGGTGGTGTATTTAATAGGAAATAGGACCTAGTTGTTTTAGGCCACAAGCATGAGGCTACTTTGAGCCTTTTTGCTATAAAGCTACCATCATGGGTAGCAACCGTAGAGAAACTATCTGGGAATTGACCCTAGAAAGGGTTGCGTACCCACCAAACAGTTTACATTAAACCATTGTTAGAAACCAGAACTACATACTTTATGCCTTGATCTCGTGTCGAAATGGGTATGTAGGCAGTCTAGGGATAGAGTTGTCCCTTGTACTTAGGCGTTCGGGGATGGGGATTAGGATTTGGTTTTGGGTAAGTAGTTGGTTCTCAAAGCTCCTTGATCTTTTAACCAAATTAAGCAAATACTAATTGAAAGGTTAAAAATAAATTCAATGCATACTCAAAAGGAATCTCGTATGGATTTGCTTGACTTCTCGAGGCTTTAGGTTGAATTTTGAGGTAGAACTCAAGCTTGTTCATGTAATTATATTTATACTCCTAAGGACAATGACCTCGGTGCACTCCTAGTAGGGGAGTGTAGTCTTTAGAGAGTGGCTTAGGACCCGGATGGTCTCGATGAGTCTAAAGTCTCTGGCCAGAGCATATCCTATTCTTATGAATAGATGCCTACCTCGTTTGGGTAGATGCCTATCTTGGATTGGATAGATGAAACCTCTTGTCCCATATGGACAGATGCCTAACCCGTATGGTTAGATGCTCATCCCGGTTGAATGGATGCCTATCTCATTTGGATAGATGTACCTGAGTATGTGATTGAATCAAACACTATTAAGTATAAGTGATTTCAAAAAAGAAAATAGACGAAATTTTTGGGTTGAGTGGAGTGGGTTATTACAGAGATCATCCACAATTCCTCTGTGTTTGAATCTCATGGTCTGATTTGAAGGTAGAGAGGCTTTTAGCCAAGCCTTCCTTAGCTACACACTTGGATTTCCCAAAACTGGGAACCGATCTTAAAAGGTTTAGTTAACATTTTTCTTTCAGCCAAGGGTTTTTTCAGGTATTAATCCTTTCAGCTGGGAGGACAAATTTGTTTTAATTGTTAAACCTTTGGTTCTCGGGTTTTAACCCATCTATTGATTCATTCAATGAGATTCCTATTTGGGTTAGGCTCCCTAACCTTCCCCTTCATCTATGGACGGACTCTCTGCTAGAGGAAGTGGGGGAGGCTTTAGGCGAATTCCTAATGATTGATAAGGATTCTTTCCAAATTTATCATTCTACTTATGCTCGGGTTTTGGTTAACATTGATGTTTCTAAAGGGCTTCCAACTGATTTAGAGATTGAATCTTCTTTGGGATCTTGGGTCCATTCGCTCGACTTTGAGGGTATCCCCTTTAGATGTCGAAAGTGCTTCTAGATTGGACATGTTGCTACACGGTGTGAAACAGATAAAAAAAAAAGATCTACTTCTTGGTGGAAGGGCTCCTCCTCTAAACACTATTTTGTTAAAAAGAAAAGCTTCTCCCAGGTGGTGGCATAGGTTCCTCAAGCCAATAGTATTGTGCCTCTAGTTGCTGCCTCTATTTCTGGTGTTGCCTTGCCTCAAGAGTGTGTGGAGGCTTGCGGTGGCATCCCGACTGATCATTTAAAAAATGCTGGATCTTCTTCTTCTTCGATGGATGACCCTCCCGCATCTCAAATTGCTGCTAGATCTTTTTCTGATTCTCCAATTTCTATTGTCCCTGCCTCTCTGGATGCTGGCTTTGTTCCTCCTAATGATGGGAGGTCCTCTATTCTGGACCCATCCTCTTGGCAAAAGGCTGCTGCTAGGGTTGAGGAGGGAGAGATTACTATTAAAAGTAAAAAATATAAATTGTCCCAGTCCTCTTTTGATATGACCCTTCGATCCCACAAGGGTAGGACAAATTCTTGATCCATCCTGGTTGGGTTGGGGCTGCTAGTTTTTTGTAGCCCACTGGTTTTAGGTGGGGATGTTTCTTATGCCATTCCCCTTCTTTTGATTGGTTGTGTCGAGTCTCTTTTGTGTTCTGTTTCTTTGAGTGGACTTTCAAGTTTATCTTTCAGTTCGAATTGCAGGTCCTTCTAAAACATGTCTTGTATAGGGTTTCTGGTCCCTTAAAAACTTGTTTTTCCTTAATAAAAAACAAGATAAATTAAAAATCCAATCAAAGTCTCATGAAAGAAATGCAATAAAGAAAAAAAAAGCAACATAGCAAGATTTGAATTGTAAAACTAAATAAGTCCTTGAGGAAAAAGGGATGATTGTAAAGTTCAAAGAGCTAAATAGCACACAAATTTTAAATTCACACTTTTGATATAATATTCAAGAAAATAAATCATTAAAAAAAACAATACCTCATAGCTCACAAAATTTTTCACATTACACACACATTGTAGCTTTGACAAAGCTACCTAAGGAGAGGAGGAGAATGACAATCTCAAACTATATATATATGGATGCATGTATGCATATGTATAATATCATACAATATTTTTGTGGCCTCAAACCACACACAAAAACATAGTAGCAATATCCTATTAGCAAGTATGTTATCACACACTATGAGACATGCTAAGTAATCACTCATAATTAACGTGTCTAAAGTATCTTGTATTTTAGTGATCTATAGTTTATTTTATGCCAAAGAAATTGATTTTGTGTAGTAAATCGATCACCACCTCAAATCTCCTATTTTTTAATCCACGTAAAGTGTTGTTATCACCATCCAAATATGTTCTCCTGCACATGTTACCAAAGTGTAGATATCATCACCATGTCACACTATTTAAAGTGTTATTATCATTGTCTAAAAATGTTCTCCTGAATTTGTTACCAAGGTGTAGATACCATCACCCTATCATACTATGTAAAGTGTTATTATCACTATCCAAATATATTCTCCTGAACATGTTACCAAGTTGTAGATACCATGACCCTGTCACACTATCTCTATTCTTAAATTTTATTTCTCTATATTCCTTGATGGATAATCCTATGTAAATGTTGAAAACCATTTTCATTATAGTTTTTTTTTTATATTCGTCCCATGGCCAACATAATTGTTTGTATTTCTAAATTCGCTATGGTCCACAATTTCCCAACTTCACTTATTACTAATCTCTTATGTTCATATTCTGAAGTATCGAGTGTTGATAACAAAGAGAAATGCCCATCCTTAACCCATGGAATACAATTCTCAAGGATTAGGTTTGCACTAAGAACCAACAAGTGTATTTCTACTATGCAGAGGAGTAGATCAAAGACAACGCCCATAGAAAGACAATTTTTTGATGGGAGTTCATTTGTTGGCTAATCTAGCCAATAGATGTTGATTGTGGTTTTCCTGTGTATTTCCTAGCTTTATGAATTTAATAATTGAATGGTTGGGATGGATGGTTTGAAAATTTATAGATTCTGAGTTCTGTCAACAGTTTATGTTAAATTGTCGATTAGCAAATAGTGGTAAATTCTATTATTCATCACACAAACTTGTTATACAAAAAACTTTGGTTGCCCATGGAATGAACTGTTGTTGCTTGTTGATTGGTCTATGGCAGAAATTCAGTACTTCGTAGTTAATGTGCTGCTAGAGTAGCTTTCTCAATGGTAAATTTGTATACAAAAATATCAATTATTTAGTTTCAAAAGTTTTTGGATTTATGCTACACAAAATTTTATAAGCATCTTTTTCTCTGATGAGTGTTTCTTCAAGCTTTAAAACACACCGTGTTCTTTTTCAGTGATTGATGAAACATTATGTAGGAGATGCGCTGCTACCCCTGGGATGATCAAGGCATGGCAAGACATACCCTATGTGATTCCCTTTTGGGTAATACCCCTGTTTTATTTTTCCCTAGTTTTGGGACTGGAAGGGATGTTTCTTTCCCGCTCCATGTCCAGAATGCCCCTATTTCTATGGATTGCTTAATGACTTGGGGGATGTGTACCTGGGATATGCTTGTCTAGGTGCAGGCAGGCATGTGGGTGGACCAATAAACATGTTGGACGGTGGGCTTAAAGAAAACCTACTTCATTCCCTTGCTGGTGTTGGGCCCTTGTATATGACAATAATGGAATTTATAGGCTTTTTATTAGCCAACCAACCTTACTGCTGGACTAATAGTCATGTGACCTAAATGTAGGAAGAGCCACCTCAAGCTTTAGTGTGGGGGGCCCATAAACAAATGCATCTTGGACCTTAAAAAAATCCAGCATTAACCCTTTCTAGTAGGTGTTGACCCTTTGCTCATGGACCAAATGAGAGTTTGGTATGAGCCAAGCACCTTCATGAGTTGACCCATGACCACCTAATCCAAATAAATTGTACGAAGGGTTGGAACTTTCGATTTTGTGGAGAAATTTGGCTAGGCTACAATACCTTTTTTTATTCTTTCATGGCCAATGTTTTTTTTAAGACTAGGGAGATAGCAGCTTTCCATTTACACAGTTTAATCTGAGTTTAAAACAACAAAAAAAAGGCTTAACAAGTTGGAAGCTAAATAACAATGTACTGATTTCTAAAACAGAGGAAAAAAAACTTATTTCATGTAGAATATTGTGTATAACAAAAAACCAACATTATACATTATAAACTGTTTAAGTTACGCATTGGGGGGTGGGTAGGTACATGAGCACTCGCTTTTTTTTAAGGTTCTTGCAGTTTAAAATTTATTCTCTTAATGAAAATTTAGAATACCGTAACCCTGATCTTATATACGAAAAATGTTGAGTCAGCCTGGGCATGTTTTCTTTTGTGTCATATGTAAATGTAAAAATGAGTCTCCCTCTCTCTATCAAAACTAGTTTTCTTTTGTGTCATTTTTTAATTTTTAATAATTTAATACAAGTATAATATATTTTTTAAATTTTTTATAAATTTTAAATATATTATATTATCAATTTTTTTTTTATTTTTTTATTTTTCATTCAAATTTGTCTTCTAAATATTAATAATTTATAGTTATATAAATTTAATTAAATTTTTAAAATCAATTAAATTATATTTAATTAAATATAATAAATTTATTAAAATTGTAATTATAATTATATTTAAGATTATAAGCTACAAATTAGAAAGGCAATTATTGACTACTACTTGACACTTGTTTATATAATATTATAATTAAATTGATTTTAATAATAACATATTATAAATTATTATTACTACTAAATTCAATTTTTGCATTTTTTTGATGTGTATCTATAATATATTATTTTGAAGGTATATTTTACTATAGGTATATTTATTTTGGTACAAGTGATTGTGCTATGTAATATGGAATTATACAACTCCATAAGAATTTTAATCCCATTTTGATGTTATGAGATAATATTGACCTTTTTATAATAGTGTAACTACAAAATGAATATTATATATCATAGATGAATAGTTCTAATTTGTGCAAGTATTATTTGTTATGGGAATGGCTAATTAGCCTTTAGAATGCACCAAACACTTATTATTCTGTATTTATAATATATAAGAATAATAATATTTTTATACATTTGCTTATAGGAATAGCTATCCAGCCTCTAGTGCATCCATTAATGATACCTTTGTGCATTCTATAGATAACTGTTTCCATTAATCATACCTTGAGATGCTCGTCTTCATCCTCTCTCTTGGACTGAGTCTGCCAACCCAGAAAGCGGAGACATTCTCCAATGCACTGATGACATTTGCAGGGGCACTTAAATGGAAGTTGGGGGCAATGATAAAAACTGTTATAAATAATTAGAAAAAAATCATTTCATAGTATTTTTAAGTAATTATTTATTCCAAACTTACAAATTAGTAAATTTATCATCATTTCCAAGAGTCACAAATTAGAATCCACTTATTAGAAACCACCAATAACTCATTAAGAGTCACAACTTTGAATTCCATATTAGATGTCCCCTTGGGATTTGAACTTTGATCTCCACAATGAAAACTCAATGTTTTAACTAGTAGAACACAACCTCTTGAAAATTTCATATTTTATTTTGTAAAATTTATCATCATAAATTAATAGATTTTAAATTGATAGAGAGTAGATTGGCATGCAAGCCCAAGAGAGGACATAATAAATAACAATTTGGAGAAGATTTGAAGGGCTAGTTAGGACTTTCATGCAGCCATTGGGAGATTCTCACGCGGTTATTGGAGAAGAATGTGCACAAATTTCTATGCACTCCTTTCAGCGAATTTGGAAATGGAGCAATCATAATGAAAAGAGGAAAAGTCCTTTGTGCAGATCGAATTCTCCTGGGAAGATAGAAAAAGATACAAAAGCGTTCCGATCCATTCCTTTGTCTCACCTAGTTTTGCCTCTCTAGACTCGGCGCTTTCTTTATTCTTCCCAATTTTAGTAATCTCCTCTCTTTGCATTTCCATCTCTGCTCATTTTTCCTATAATGGGTGGGATTAGCAAATCTTTAAAGTAGATTTTTTAATTAATTGAAGATTAAATAAAAAAGTTGTATTCTAATTTTTAATTAATTAATAAATATGATCAAATGTTGATCTTGATATTATTGATATCTAATCAATTGATATTGGTCAATTATTGTCTTTTTGTAATATTTAATTTTTAATTTTAACTAATAAAAAATATGAAATATAAACATCATTTCCCCCTTCTTAGACCACATGCTTACCCTCATGATGAAGGGAGTTGGTGGTGTTTATTCAGCTGATAGAATGACTTTTTTCTTTAATAGTCAAACACTTTTTACACTAGTAAAATAGCCATCTTGTCGGTTGGATAGCCATTTCGCGAGGAGTGGTGTTGGTGTTGAGTCTTCAATGGGCACAAGTTTCCTACCAAGTGAGGAGTACCTCAACCGTGGTATTAGTGTTGACTCTTCAATGGGCACAAGTTTCCTACCAAGTGGGGAGTACCTTAACCATAAGCACTTAATGATGTTATGACATATACATTGGAGTTATCATATTTTTGGGATACGTGAAATACAATCATAAATTGTTTAGGCATCAGTAATCATGATGCTAATTTTGTCAATATGTATTTGTTAGATGGAATATTACAAGATCTCTATTTTTTAGAAATGTAAATTGGGCACTTATCTATCTACAATAAAATTTTGTAGGTGTGACTCATCATGCAACTCATCAAATAACATCTCTAGTGTAAAGTGTCCTATAAAAAAAAAAAAGTCAAATGAAATGTTTTTTATAAATATGAGAATTGAATAAATTCAATGTGTCAATACATTTAATTTTGAAATAAATATTTTTTCTCAAAATTTAGAAAGTTTCTTTGTTAAGATCTTAATTTTTTCAATTCTATTATTGATCTTTGAATTTGACTATACACTGTAAGTTTCACTTTCATGAGTGTAGAAGTGATCTACAAATGTGTAAATCTATAAATGATGCATGGATCTAAATTTGTAGCTTAAGTAATTCAAGACAACTCTATAATCTAAAGCTTGTTTTTGTAATTGGATATCTATGTTGGTATTTTGATGATGTTTAGTTGTGATTGTCATTGATGGACACACACTTATTTGCTATATGAGTTATTCTCAACCGATACTATGTGATGTATTGCTCAAATTGGTATTGTATGCCATTGCATGCATAGTCTTTGTTTGTTAAAGACTATCGGTGTTTGCAGAAGGAGCTTATTGGTCAAAGCATGACTGAGGATCTCAAGCGGTACGAGGATGTCAAAGAGGTACGAGGACCACAAGCGACTGCCAATCTTTTTAGGATCAAAATACTATGTTCCACTTTACCAGTCTTCATTTCTAAACCGGTAATCGGTATACTGCATTTTGTTAACCGACAAACTTGTAAAGTGTGATGAGTTATCATCCACTGACACTGTTGTGGTGATTCTATGTTGTGTTACAAATTGTGTTTAGATGCACTGTACCTAGGAAATTGTAGTCTAATCTCATTGGACTGACATGAAATCAGATTCCTATATGAGGACATCATGGCTAGGGTTTATGTGATATAAGTGTGAAGTGTTGTGTAAGAAGATTAGGTTTTTACAAGAAGGTGTCTTACGACAGAGATTGAATGTGCTAAGGATAAAAGACTGAAGTAATGTTGCAATGCATTAACAGAGAGATATCAAGGATCTAACTAAGCATTTTGTGCTACTTTCTAGATCACTTACTTGTTGATTACTAATCTCTTAGACAAGTTTGAAACCCTAACCAGGTAGGCTTAGTTAAGCCTGTTCAAAATTCTCTAACAAGGTGGTTCACAGTTGTGAATCTGAAATCCTTTAACAGGGCAGTCTTTAACAGGACTTATCTCCTAACAAAGATCTAGATTCCTAACAAGACCTGTTCTGATGAAGAACATTGTAAGGCCTTAACTAGTCTGGTTGCTATTCTGCAGATAGTAGACTTGTGAGTTTTACTCAGTGTGGTTTTTCCCATTTGGGTGTCCACATCAAAATATCTTGTGTTATGGTGATTGTGTTATTGTGGGTGAATGCTTTATTTGCTATTTGGCTTTTCTATGTATTAACCGGTTTACTGTTTAAAAGGCTATACCGGTCTGCAGTAAATTTGCTTAAGTGTTTGGTAAAGTTTTTTGGTATACTAATTCACCCCCCCTCTTAGTATTCATCAATCTACTCAATATCTAGAAAAGATCATAATTCATGTTCCTAATTTTGATCTATGCAAGGATACAATGTTTTCAAATAACTTTAATAGTGAATCTATTGAATTGTGAGCTTCATGTTCTCAAATTTCTAGTGATTGACCTTGAAGAATTTGTCACACTATAAATCTGGCCCACCTAGCCCTTTATCTTCCTCCCAACCCATGGTGGGATGGGTGGAGTTTAAGGTAGAAATAGATTTTTTTGAGGAAATTTAATAGTTTATGCTACTATTCTTCTTTGGAGAATTGTATGAGACAAACTTGATAATTTATTTTTATTTTTGATAAAATATAGAATTGTATGCTTAAAACAAAGATAAAAGAGAAACTATTGGCTATAGTGAATATGTTGCTTAATGTTGCATAGAATGTTGTTTATTTCAAACCTAGCCTCATCTTTGTCGTTTGCCATGGTTTTCTTCCTCATTTGTAATAATAAATAGATATTCTATAATGTCAAAGTCAATTGTAACATCCATCTTATCACTATAATTAATTTGCGGTGAATTTATACGATTTTCTAAAAAACTAAATCTTAATTTAGTTAATTTTTTTTATATAATTCTAATTTTAATAATAAAATTAAATCTAAATTTTAATAATAGTGATTTTGAGTTTGGTTTCTTTTATGCATGAGAATTGGGTGATGGACTATTGACTATAATGATTAAGGGACTATTTAGAAGAACAAAATCAAACATCAGTGAAAATAATGAATTAAATGAACCACACATGTGTCATTTAAACAATAAAAACTTGAAGTGATCTCTTTAAACCCAACCCCATAGAAATAAAATAAGGTTCAAATGACCAACACAACACCTAAAATAATAGGTAAAACAACTAGTTGGAACCTTATGCAAAAAGAACTATTTGCATAATATAACATAATATAACACTATACAAATTTCTACTACATTTAGAGAACTATCTGCATGTACCCATTGTTCTATATAATACGTAAATCAATATAGCACAATAAATAGTTTAACTGCATTTAGACATGTACCCATTGTTCTATGTAATATAAACTAAGCAAGAATTTTGATCCCCCATTGATGTCCTGAAAAAATCTTAAACTTTATTTACAGAAGAGCAATAAAATTTTGTCCAAGTTTGGACTTGGTTAGTTGGTTACGCCAACCCCATCATGTCTCCAGGCAGCATGACGCATTGATCTGTGATTCTACCCTCCACTATCATCATTCCATCCTCATAAATCTTTAATTTGCGGATGCCTCGTCATCATTGATAGGTTCTGGAATCAATTTAACAAATATTGGTATCTGTAAGGATTAGAATGAGCAGAGAAATTGATAACAGAAATAAAATAAAGCAATAAGAAAGGACAACACACGATTTATTGTGGTTCGGCAAATTTGCCTACATGCACACTCAAAGCAGGGAATCACTTTATTAATCAACTCAATCTACATGGGCTGCACACAGCCATTATATAATCATATTTAGATATTAAATGAAGAGTCTGGGGAAGGTAGACAGTCATGTGACTGTTGGGCTTCACATCCCAACAATCTTCCCCGTGAAGACCAACCGACACAACCATGCACTGTGACATCCCGACTTCCACATCTAAACTCACATTGCATTCAACCTGCAAGATTTTAGCTTCGTGAACTCTTGTTCACGAATACTGCGGATTAATCTTCTCCATATCAAATCAGAGTTGAAAAACTCTTTCACCATGAATTCATAACCAGAAACACCACTAGATAGTGCTGCAATAACAACCTTCACCTCATCCAAGTTGGTTAGTTGGTATGCTTCTACCCACGCATTGTCATGCTTTAGGCAATCCTCATACCCCATCTGAATTGACTGCCTTAATGCAGCTTGAATCATGCTTGCGATCTCCTCCATTGGACCACCAGTAATAGTAAATGCCACATCCTTTGGCTGAAGAGTTTTACCAGCAGCTACGTAAAGAGAATGCAAATTTTCTGTCCACTGCCCATTGCCTTCTCTATCATTGTGGAAAAATTGTACATGTGCAAATTCTTTCTCTTGAGCACTTTCTGCGAAGGCAATTAGATACAGGGGTATGTTTAAAAAGTCAGAAAAATCCCTTCGAGGAACATCCACACCCTGATAGTTTGAATTCCTTAGACCAAAATTAGAGGGTGGTTCCCCCACTGCCTGCGTGCCACTAGGGAAATCAAATGCCCCCTGCAAGCCTTCCAACATTGGTGGTTTATAGTCATGTAGACCAAAAAATGTTTTGCAATGAAACCTGACTTCACCATAAAATAGCTCCTTCACATGTTCCTTAGGTGGAGCTTCCCAGAAAAGCATCGTTTGTCCATCTTGCAGTGATTGACTGGAGTAAAGAGTCGTTGCTTTGTTTTGAAAAATTTTTCCAACCTCACCGTGGCAATTGTTAGACTCCAAGACCACATAAGATGCACTTCTCTTTACAAACTCCCGAGGCTGTTTGAGCATTTCTGTGGCTTTTGTCCCTTGGCCATACAAAAATCCTTCTCGTCTCTCTCTCGGGTTATGCCTCTATGGCAAGTGGATTTTGTCCAATGCATTATCCCAGTTAGCAAGGATTGTCGTGAGAAACTCTTGAACAGATTCGTCGTCACAACACTTTCCCTCACCACCATCGGGAGGTTTTTCTCTGTCAAGCCATTTTGTAACCACCAAGTTTTTAAAACCATGTTCTTGGCTAATAGACATGCCTTTTTTCTCAGCCACGTTCAACGGGCACCTCAAATCCTCCTCCGTCAAACCATGCTTCATTGCAAATAAATTTGGTTGGGCATTCCTTTCATGCGATTCCTTGCAGTCAAACTTAAGGACAACGCAGGGAACATCTTTCTGTGCTCCAGCTATATTACTATCAATAGCATGGATATCATCTTGGCCCTCTTCTTCTCCTAGGCCATTCACATAGCCTTCGTAGGAGAACTTGGGCTTTTCGTCTAGTGTTGTGCATTTCACCTTCATCGGACTTATCCTCTCTGCATGAAGTGACTCTACGACACATATATTTCTGCTCTTCTCCACAGAATTATCCAAAGGCCCATCATCGTCTTCGATCTTTCTGCCTTGTGCCTTGTCCTTCCTACTATCTTCCATTGAAGAAGAATACCTGAGTCTATTGCCATCCTCATCGTCATGAGAGTGCCTCTTTATTTTTGTCAAGGTCATGCCATCTGCAAAGCCCTCCGAAGCGACAATTTCTCCCAGGCTTTCTTGCTCTGCTACCTCACTCCAATCTGCACCCTCCTCATCTCAGGAGTCAACAAGAGATTCAATTTGGGTTTTCGATGGCATACACTCTTCCTCCCACAATTTCTTGAGTTCATCCTCTTCAATAACAACCTCTTTTCTAGCATCTTTCTGCTCAGAAATTTCAACGTCTATACAGGGACTATCTTCAACTCCAAACGAGGTATCACGACATTCAACCTTCACCACACGAATGCCAACAACTTCTCGGCCATTAACAGTTTGGCCAATAAGTGCCAAAGCTGGCTCAAGAGGAGAACGAATGAGAATCACAACATCCTTCTCTTTCACTGGTTTCTCCTCTTCAACTGAGTTCCCCTCTTTCTTCCATCCATCCCACCAATGTACGTGGCGCTTGAAGCATAGTTTTACATGGAAATCAAAACTACCATAGAAGTTATAAATTTTACCTTCTCCTTCTTCCTCTATCTCTGCTCAAGCCAACATGGCTCTGATACCAATTGTAAGGATTAGAATGAGCAAAGAAATTGATAACAGAAATAAAATAAAGCAATAAGAAAGAACAACATACAATTTATCGTGGTTCGACAAATTTGCTTACATCCACACTCAAAACAGGGAATCACTTTATTAATCAACTCAATCTACATAGACTGCACACAACCATTATATAATCATATTCACATCCCAACAGTATCTGCCATACATTCCCCACGAAAGAAACGGCCCATGCGAGTGTGAAAATGATTATCGCTAACCACAAACATCTGGGCGCCACCAAAACGTATAAATCAAATGAATATGAAACCATTGTTGACATGAACGCACAGTGGAGGAGGTTGTTTGCCCATTTGAACGTAGTGCTTACACCAAATACTTCTTCTGGACTCTTTTTCGTGAACCGAAAATCCACTAAGCTGTACCGAAAATGCACTTTATGCACAATATTGAAGCACAGAATTACTGCCGTCATGGAGAAGCAGAAGGCTAGAGTGTCAGTTAGTATGAAAGCTTTGAGTGCGGCAGAATGCATCCGTACTGGAATACCCACTCCCCCTGGAATTGCCAAGGGTGCAAGAAAGGTAACAGTAGCTATCAGAGTTGCAACTACTAAAAGCGTTCCAACCCATTCCTTTCTCTCATGAATTCTTGCCTCTTCAGAGACGGCGCTTTTATCATTCATCCTCTCTTTGTTCGCTGCCATCTCCTGGGCCAGTTTTAATATGCCCTCTTTTTGTTTGATTGAATCACAGGTAACTGCATTGCAAAATCTTTAAATGCCCGTATTCAATACAGAAATTAAACTAGGAAGGGTATTTTTGAAACTTGTAAAATGGAATAAACAAAATTCCTTACTTACCCATAACACATACATCCTTACAAAGTGCAGAGTGGAGTGCACCTGTCACATCTACAAAGAATCCAGCTTGTCAGTGTCATATGTTTTATAGCCAGGTTCTTTAAGTGGGGAGTGGAATCCACGACAAAATTGTCCATCGGCCAACAGAATAGCATCTTGTATTAAAGAGTAAAAGATTGATTGTATTATTTTTTATGGTTGCATAGTTTTAGTCATTGGTGTGCAGGTTTATTGGGGACATTTGTGCATAAGTACTAGATCAGTAGTACTAATTTTATAGTGGTCAAAGTGAAAATATATAAGACATTAACTTAAAACCTTACACGCATAATTAATTCTACTGTGTTCATCGTAAACCAAAACAATAGTTATAAATACTTAATTGACATAAAAACTTAAAAATAATCATCAAAATCTAATTTACTATTTAATATTGATACTCACTGTTCCATGTTATTCACATTTCACTTACCATTAGGTCTATATCCATATATAATAACTTTGACAGCCATTTAATGGCTTTTTCTTTTTAATTGAATGTACCATAATATCTTCTTTTCTTGCTATACCCTACAACGTTGTCCATGAGAATTAGATTATATTGGTCGTACTGAACAAATTTCTAAGACATGGATTAATTTCTAAAAGTGCTTGGTAGAATCCTTAAACAGTAAAACGTTTCTTTTATTTTGTTTCTTGGCATGTTTTGGAATAATTGTATTTGAAAGTAATTTATGATTTTAAATTGAGATTCATTTTGCCTTACTTGCAAAGCTTAAAGAGAAAATCATCTAGAAAGTAATCACTTATTTCAAATTTTACAAATTATTAAAATTTATGTTGAATTTATCATGATTGTGTTTCTTTTTATTTGTTAAATATGAAATTATTATTTTGATTATGATGATGTTATTTGATAAGATTGATTTTTTTAATAAATAATTATATATATCTTAAAAACATATCTAATTGAAAAATAATTTTTTTAAATAATTAATTGTAAGTAATTAATTTAACTAAGAACAATAAATGTGAAATAAACTGAAATGTATCTAGGAGTTACCACAAAATTAATGGAAGGTATACTTTCTCTATTGTGGCATCATTGTAAACCCCAAAAACAAAGAGGTTATTCAGAATTGGATAATTGATCCAAACCTTTTACTACTAAAATTTAAGAATTTAATGGCGTAGGAGATGACCATGCTTGTGATTCAATTTAAATGGTGCAACATCATCCATACATCAGTAGACTATTGGTACTTGTAGGAAATGTTTTTGATTAAGGTAAACGAGTTTTACAGGGGCTCTAAACCCAAAAGTTTTACAAAAATCCTAGAAACAAGCATTATAGTCTGAAACCAACAACAAAAGCAAAATGAAATCGGGCCAAGCCCACAAAATAGTCTAGAAAAGACCAACGATTAAGAACAACACAAACATAGACCTACTGATAAGAATCACCAAATCTGCATTCTTCTGAATCACTTTCTTGTTGATATCCTCCAACTCGTCCATGATAAATCTGGAGCTGCCTTGCTCCTGTTTCTTACTCCTGGTATGGGTACATGAACCAGTCATAGGCTGGGATCGAGGCGTCTGACCACCTACACCCTTCACAATCTTCTTTTCATTACCAACGTTGTGTCCCCCCTTTCCAAATTTGGGCTTCTTAGGTCTAGGAGAGACAAAGTTAGAAGGCTTCTTAGGTACTTGTAGGAAATGTTATGTTTAGGTAAATTATATATTGTAATAAATCCCAACTAATTTTAATCATAATATTCCTGAAAACTATAAATGTATAATTTAGGTGATATTCTATATACTACTCATGTGTCTATACTATATATTTCTTTAACCTTATATAATTAATATTCAAATTTTTTTGGTTGATATATTTTACAATGCCATGACAATAAGATTAAGGTAATTGTCTAATAGACTTAATATTTATACCTATAATTTGTTAGAGTTATCTTGTGTTAGCTAATAATTATTTATTTAATTATTAGTCTATTAAACTCTACGCTTAAGCTAAACTTAGGCATTTAATAAATATTGTAGGTATTTATACACATTATCCCTTTAGGGTTTCTTTAGGGTTGCATATCTTTAGGGTTTCTATTATCCTTTTATAAGGATTGTATTGTACTTTTTCATTCAATTGATTCCCTTTCTAAATGATAATTTTCTTCTTCAGAGCATTTATGCTTTTTTGCTTTATGTGCCTCCATTCTTCTCTTGTGATAGGTATTTGCATGTAGGTGTTCTTGGGATCTCCGAAGTTGTATTTCCTCAACTTCTTCATGATATTAGAGCCTGCATCTGCTGCTGCTACTGCTTGTTCCTGATTTTTCAGAAGATTTTTAGGAGGAGGGTTTCAAGTTTTTTCAAAGTTTTTTATTGGATCTGGGGTAGCTGTTTTGTTTCTGATCATTTTGGGCTCAAATAGACAAGTGCATCTAGGCCATGATTTTTCATTGGCACATTTTATGAGGCACAAAAATCCGTACGACTGTACCTACAAATGTGTCAGAAAATTTTCGTGAAAAAAAATAAAAAAATATTTTTTTTTTTACCCTTTTTATGCCCTAAAAGAGGGTTTTTTTTTCTTTTGGTCGTAACTTGGTCATACGGAGGCGCTTTTTCAAAAACTTTATATCGTCGGAAAGCTCTTTTCGATCTCTCTTCAGATTTGGAGGTTTGAACTTTTGTTTTTGTTTTTTTGTTGACATTTTTTTCTGTCAAATCTGTCTCTTCTTATCATTGTAGCATTTCATTTATGTAAACGCACTGAGATAAAGTGTCATCATGCATTGTTTACTTGGGATCTTGCACATCTTGTGCCTTATTGTACATGCACTACTTATAAAGTGCCATGGGGGGGTTGATGTTTTCCTTTTTTTTTCCATCTACCTTTGTCATGTGAGTGTTCCTTCCACGACATTAGCCTCACGATGTGTGTCAAGTGAGTGTTCCTTCCACGAAACTATGTAATTTCTCTGCACCTTTGATTTTCCTGGTTCTTCGTCATGCAGTTCTTGTTGGTCGTTCTTTTCAGCGTACTTGTCCCTCTCCCTTTTCAACATTATGGGGAGGTTTGTCCTGTTGGTTCTAATGCTTCCTTGGTTCGATTGATCAGCTCTTCAGACTTTGGTGTCTCATGCCATCTGTATCGTTGAGTTCAGTTGTTTTCATTTGTTTGCCATCTGATTCGAGTAGTGTCGTTTGAGGGCACTCATGTAGATTACATTCTTCTTTACTTGGTCATGTTCTATTTCAGTGGAGGCTCTTCAGATCAGCAGCTACTCTTCGACAGTGTTTGCATCTATTTCATGCTTTAGTGGTGTTCTTCTTGCTTTTCCATCTCTTTTTGGAGTAGAGTTTTTTTCCCACGTGGTTTTCTCTATTTCTCCATTTCATAGAGATTTGGTTGTGATTGGGTACCTCATCAGGCCTTGTTGCCGGGACCCAAATTTGCCTTCATCATGTAGTTGCATATTTTGCTTCATGCATTTATTTTTTTAGCTACTCCCTAAATTCATCTTAAGGGGGGGTGTTAGAGTTATCTTGTATTAGCTAATAATTATTTATTTAATTATTAGTCTATTAAACTCTACGCTTAAGCTAAACTTAGGTATTTAATAAATATTATAGCTATTTAATAATTATTTTAATTATTAAATGCACATTATCCCTTCAGGGTTTCTTTAGGGTTGCATATCTTTAGGGTTTCTATTATCCTTTTATAAGGATTCTATTGTACTTGTTCATTCAATTGATTCCCTTTTTGAATGATAACTTTCTTCTTCAGAGCATTTATGCTTTTTTGCTTTATGTGCCTCCATTCTTCTCTTGTGACAGGTATTTGCATGCAGGTGTTCTTGGGATCTCTGAAGTTGTATTTCCTCAACTTCTTCATAATTTATATACCATAACGTTACTACAATCTTTTATTATTTAAAACTAGTTAAATATTTAATTTAATTTATTCATCTAATATATAGTACAAAATTAAAAATTCACCTCCATAAGAAAAATACCATCTTTAATATTTATCAGTTCAGAACTCAAAATACTTTACTTCTGATCTATTAAACTTCAAATGATAATTAGATTATTATTGCAATTATGAAACATGAAAGCACAAAGAACAACAATCACATGAACACCAGATTTAGGTGAAAAACTCTAAATAGGGAAAAACCATGGTGAAAATTACACTCACAATATGTATTAAATGATTACAATTTATAAACTCAAGGCCAAGGACCTCACTGGCCCTAAATGGATTTGCAAAAATAACGTGCACAACATTATGGCATGATATAAATGGTTGCACAAACAACCAAAAGGAACACAACTTCTTCCAAAAGGTATAGAGGATCAATGAATTAAAATGAACAAATATTTTTTCATCATGAAATTGTCCTTGAATCACTATGTAAAGTGACCAAGATCATGACAAATACATCTAACATCAAACACTGTCTTAAAGCTCTTCACAAACTATCTTTCACACTTTTGCTAGACCAAATCTAATTGTGGATCATTCACATCCACTTCACACCAATTTACACACATTCCATACATAACTCTTGCATCCACACTCCTATATATACAAGATAATTTTTTATTACTATACAAATAATATTTGAGGTACAATTACAATAAATGAATGTTTTTCTATAGAAAGAAAGAGATGTCCTAATCATAAAACTAGAGGAGCTAAAATAATGCCAAGTAAGAGATAAATTAATCTCAACTATAGTGATAGGGAGGTTGCTAGGCAAGTGCTCAAAAGGTCAATTTTGGTTAAGAAGTTACAATAGGAAAGAAAAGTATTGTTTATGTCTGCTCCTTATGTTTGCAAATATCAAGTTTAGTTACAATAGTTAGGTCTCTCTACAAGTCTTCACCAACAACCTCCCTTTTTGGTGGAAACTCGCACCCTTGCTCAAACTTTCTTCAATTACTCACTCCACCCATCTACACATTTCAATCCATGTTCTTTTGGCATTCAACTCACTATTTTAGAGTGCATTAGGAGACTCCAACATGGACATACAGAGCAATAAGATTTACTCAAGGTTTTACAATAAAACTTAGTTTAAGGCCTATAGCATTTGGTTTACTCAACTCACCAACCAAGGGTCAAAACCTCCAAAAGGGATTACCCATTGTCCAGGGGTCTATATGTTTCTTATTTCACTATTTTGGAATGACCTCATAAAGTTTCATAAGTCCCAAAGTCCTCCTTGCAATCGGGTTCTTGTAAAGTGTGTGTTATGCAATCAAAAGGGCTACTAGCCCGTGGAGGGGTAATTGACACCTTTTTGCTTATCCTGCTCTACGATGCGTCTCTCATCCAACAACCTTGATTTGGATGGTATTTTAAAGGCATATGATAATGGATTTTCATGGTTTAGGCCACTATTAGTGCAAAATAAGGACTATCCACTATTTGTGGCATAATTGTAGGGTTTGGTAGGGTTTGGACCAAAGAAAATAGAGAATTCTTCCCAACTCCACTAATCAAGCCTCCAAAATGGCTTAGAACTTCTGCCACACCAAAATAAGCCTTCCCCTATCACTTCCCTGCAATCATTCGACCAAACACTTGGCAAACAACTGGAACTAAAACATGTATATGACTGTCATAACCGTGTCACAGTTAGTTCACTGTTAAGTCTGCACTTTTAAAACTTTAATACTTCACTCCAAACACTTCATGGCATGGAACAACATCAAGACACTCATAAAATTCTCTATAGTAATGAGTTTGAAGAGTTTTCAAAACTTGAAAGGTATTTGAAGAACTTGCTGCACACAATGTCAATAAATTGACAAAAACAGTGAACTTACTGTTTTGCTAACAAACTAAGTATGTTTAGTAGAAACAAGCTGCTCTAACCAACTAAGGTTATTCTCAACACCCTTGGCCATATGTCCAGACCTCTACCTCATATATTTGTTCACTCCAAATTACTTTTGGGTGCAAATTTTGAGTTTTTGATCATGCTACTAGCCGAGTAATCAATACTTGCCTAATATTCACTCAAATCCTTCTTCCAAACACCATTCTGGCACAAGATGAAGCATATGTACACTATATACATGCATACCAACTTGAATAAATCCATTTTGTGGGATCCCAGACCTGGATCAGTCAAGTGGTGGCATTTTGTAACCTCAAACCCTTGACAGGGCAGAGAACACACATAAGTGAAATAATTTTGTACAATCAATTGGCCAAAGGAAACCAGAACAACAATCACTTAGATAGAACTTTACAACTACTATGCACACTTTCCAAGAGGTACAATATGGACTTGAGTGCTACAGTATGGACTGTTACTCCAAGGAAGAAAAAAATAGTCACAAAAGCCAAAATTTCATGATTTCTATTAAGTTTCTCTTGTTCATACAATCACCAACCTTTCTTAAGGAAAAGGGAGTAATTTTTATAGTGTTCCCAATTAGTCACCAATCCCTGTATGAACATGAGGCTTCCACAACTGTATTTTACTAGAAAAACCTAAAAATGACAACTTTGACAACTTTTGCAAGCCCAAATGACAATATTTCTTGCTCCAAAAGACATTTTTGATAATATAACCTTATCAACTTGTCTAAGCACATTATACATGCTTAAAAAAACTTATCAAACATGTTTCAATTCTTTGGAAAGCATTAGAAGACCTTTTTGACAATTTTGCACATTTTTGCCAAAAATTGTCAACTCAAAGCCTGAAAGGAAAAACTTGACCTCTTGAGCCCAAAATGAGATCAAAACCACTAGAAAAGATATAAAACAATATAAAACAACATTATAAACTTGACACAAGACATTACAAACATGAAAGCATTCAATACTCAAAAAGGAGAGTTTTGCTCAACTAGGTGCTCCTGTACCATACTCCCGCAAAAACAAAGAAGTCATGTGACTCCTTGAGGCAGCAAAGAAGAAAGGATGCGAAACTTTTGAAAGTTAGTTTTAGGTATCCATGTGGCCTTTGAGATAGACTTATCCTTCCATTTGATTAGATGCTCAATGTAGGTGTGATTCCTTGTCTTTTTGAGAATCCTGGAGTCTAGAATCTGTTCCGCTTGGGGAATAGAAAGAGAAGGGAGAGATAGATCAGAAAGGGACTATGCAACATTTGAAACTCTTTGAATCTCCTCAGGTGGCTTCCTTTTGAAAGCAATCAAATCTGCAACATTAAAAATGGGAGACAAAGAAACATCAGTAGGCAAATCAACTTTGTAAGCATTAGACCCATACTTAGCCAAGATTTTGCAAGGGCATATTCTCCTTATATGAAGTTTGCTTGGAACTCCCTTTTGTAGCCTTGCCTTGTTCAAATGAACCATCACATAATTTTCTATTGAAAATTGAACATCCCTCTTTGTAGCATCCACTCTTGCCTTGACTTTTTGGGAGGTATCTTAAAGAGCTTTTCTCACTTGCTCATGAACCTCCTTCATGGAGTGAGCCATGTCATCTTCTGTTCCACTCTTAGGCTGAAAGTTAGTGATATCCCTCAACTCCATTATACCCATTAGTTGCATACCATAAACAACTTCAAAAGGGCTTTTACCTGTAGACCGGTTGACACTATCATTGTAGGCATATTCTGCTTGATGAATGAGCTGATCCCAACTCTACCCATATTCCTTTGTCAAGCACCTAAGCATGTTTCCAAGTGACCCATTCACAACTTTGGTTTGGCCATCAATTTGTGGATGATAAGCTGAACCAAAAGAGAGATTAGTACCCAATCTCTTCCACAATGTTTTCCAGAAATGACCAAGAAACTTAACATCCCTATTTGAAACAATGCTAGCAGGCAAACCATGAATTCTAACAACTTCTTTGAAAAATAAGTAAGCAATATGACTTGCATCATGTGTTGTCTTACAAGGAATAAAATGAGCCATTTTGCTAAATTAGTCAACTACTACAAAGATGCTATCAAATCCTGCTTGAGTTCTAGGTAATCCTATGACAAAATCCATACTAATGCAATCCCAAGGCCTATGTGGAATGGGAAGAGGCTGATATAAACTAAGATTGGAGGAATTACCTTTTTCTTTCTGACATACCAAACACTGCTCCACATACCTTCTGATGTCTCTCTGCATCTTAGGCCAATAATAGAACCTTTGAACCAACTCTAAGGTCTTGTTGAGACCGAAATGTCCACTTAAGCACCCATTGTGCTTCTCTTGAATGAGGTTCTCCCTCATAGAACCTTTTGGAACACATAACTATCCACCCCTGAATAACAAACCATCCCGCAAAGTGAAATCAGCATATGCACCATGGAAATTATTCTCAAAATCTTGACAAACTTTACAAGCTTCAGCAAAATCATCATCAATAGGATCCACATCTTTAAAACTATCAATACCAATGCTCTGTACTTGAATCTCATGAATAGTTAACAACCTTCTACTCAAAGCATCTGCTACTTTATTCAACTGACCCTTCTTATGCTTAAGAGTAAAAGTGTAAGCTTGCAAGTACTCTACCCATTTAACAAGCCTATGATTCAGTTTGTCCTGTGAGTTCAAGAAACTTAGTGCCTGATTATCTATGTATACAACAAACTCTTTAGGAAGAAGATAGTGTCTCCATTTCCTAAGTGCCTGTACTAATGCATAGAGTTCTAAATCATAGGAAGAGTACTTTTTCTTGGCATCATTCAACTTCTCACTAAAGAATGCAACTGGTCTATTTTCCTGACTTAAAACAACTCCTACAACAATATTACTAGCATCACATTCAATAGTAAAAAGCTTATCAAAACTAGGTAAAATGAGCACTGGTTGAGTAGCTCCTTTAGTTTTCAATAATTCAAACCCCTTATTGGCTGCATCTGTCCACTAAAATTTTACCTTTACACCCCCTTTGATGGTGTCTAACATTGGAGCACAAATCTCACTGAATCCCCTGATGAATTTTTTGTAAAATTGTGCCAAACCATGGAAACTTCTGACATCACTGGCTATTTTTGGAGTTGGCCAACTAGTTATTGCTGCAACTTTAGATTGATCCATTTTCAGATTGCCTCCTGATACAACAAAACCAAGATAGACCAATTCTTGCTTCATAAAATCACATTTTTCTACTTTAATGGTTAGTTGCTCATTAGATAATTGTCTCAAAACAATAGCTAAATGCTTCAGATGCTCTTCCTTAGTCTTACTAAAAATAAGAATATCATCTAAATACACAACAACAAACTTTCCAATGAAATCATGTAAAACTTCATTCATGAGTCTCATGAATGTGCTGGGAGCATTAGAGAGTCCAAACATGACATGACAAGCCACTCATAAAGACTCTCATTCATTTTGAAAGGTGTCTTCCATTCATTCCCCTCTTTGATTCTTATCTGATGGTAACCACTCTTCAAGTCAATCTTATTGAAATACTGTGCGCCCCACAAACAATCCATCAAATCCTCTATCCCTGGTATGGGAAATCTATACCTGATGGTGATCTTGTTTATGGCTCTAGAATCTGTGCAAAGTCTCCATGTTCCACCCTTCTTAGGTGCCAACACTGTAGGTACTGCACAAGGACTAATGCTCTTCCTAATCAGCCCTTGGTCTAAGAGTTTTTGTATTTTTCTTGCTACCTCTTTATTTTGTTCAGGGGTCATCTTATAGGCTGCCTTATTTGGTAAAGAAGCTCCAGGTATGAAATCAATCTAATGGCTAATGGCTCTAGGAGGTGGTAAGGCTGCAGGTGTACCATCACTGATTATTTCTTTGAAGTTATCAAGGATTTTCTGCACCTAATATGGTATCTCAACTTTCTTTTCTACCTTTTCTTCCTTGGGTTTCACTATGAGTGCAAATCCTACTCCTTCACCTTCTTCTAGTGTTTTTATGAATTCTTTCTCATTCACTAACAAGATGTTAGGTACTTTGTTGCTGCTCTCTCCTTCTTCAATGAGGGATTGAATCTTATAGGTTACTCCATCTTTCTGAAATGAGTAGGAGTTTCTTTCCCCATTATGTTGTTCTTTTCTGTCAAACTGCCATGGTCTACCCAACTGTAGGTGGCAAGCATCCATAGGGAGGATGTAACATAGGATCCTATCCGTATACCCACCTATGTGGAAATCTACCCAGGCTTGCTCATTTACCAACACATGTTGTCCTTTATTTAACCATGTGACCTTGTATGGCTCCTTGTGTTGTATCCTAGGTAGTTTCAATTTACTTACTGCTTCCTCTGATATGATGTTATATGTGGACTCTGAGTCTATGATAACCTTACACACCTTTCCCATGATTTTACACTTAATCCTGAACATTCCTCTTCTCTATGAGACCTCTGTAATGTGTGGCTTCTTCATTAACACTCTCTTAATCATTAAACTCTCACCATCTTTTGAAGCTAGGTTCAATGCTGAAGTTCTGGTATTCCCTCCATCTTCTTGAACATAATTTACCCTCTTTTCACAACCATAGGATGAACTAGGCTTCTCTGGGAATCTATAGGCAGGGTGGCCTAGCTTTTGACAGTTATAGCACTTCATGGTTGAGAAGTAGGACCCTCTCCCTAGTCCATTAGATCTACCCCTACTCAGGTTGCTTGATCCCCTACCCCTATAGGTGGGTTTGCTCTTAGAATCCCCACTTTTCTCTATAAGTTTAGACTCTCCCTGGAATCATTGATCTATGTTCCTTCCCCCAAAATTGCCTCTATGGCCTCTACCATCTCTTCCCCTACCTCTTCCTCTGTTATTTTGTTCTTGCTTTCTCCTACTTTTCTCTTCCACCTTAAGTGCTAGTTGATAACACTTGTGTACTATTTGTGGGCATAACAAGCTCAACTATTCTTGGATGTTCCCTTAACCCATTCAAGTACCTTGCCACTTTTATATTCTCATCCTCTACTACTCTGGATCTCATGCACAATTTTTGAAACTCCTCAGCGTAGCTACTGACATCTAGGTCTTTTTGTCTCAAATTTTGTCATTTCTTGTGAAGTTGGACCTCATAGTCTTTAGGAAGGTAGGTTTCTTTTATTTTGGCTACCATTGCTTTCCAGGTGGCTATTGGTTGCTTACCTTCTTTCACCCTTTCCTCTTGGATGAACTTCCACCAAGTTAAGGCTGCCCCTCTCAACCTTGATTTTGCTACCAACACTGTGTGCTTCAGTTACTCCATCACATTCAAAATGGTTTTCTAGACCTTCAATCCACTCTATAAGAGCATTTGGATCCATATTTCCACTAAAAAGAGCCACTCCCTCTAACGTTTTACCACTCATAGCCCTCAAAGCTTTCAAGAATGGTTCTTGCTCAATAACAGGGTCAGGTATGGGAACCTCATCTTCTATGGCCACCATTTTACCCTGATCTCCAACCTTATCATGGACTTCTTCAGTTTTGACTTCTACTTCAGCTAGTTTCATTGCTAGTTGATCCAATCTTTCTCTAAGTGCCCTATTTTCATCTTCTTGGTCTTCAAACTTCTTGGCTAACTCTGCATTAGTCTCCATGTTTTCCTAATGATCCTTTTCTCCTAAATCTTTCGTTGGCTTTGATACCACTATGATAGGGAGGTTGCTAGGCAAGTGCTCAAAAGACCAATTTTGGTCAAGAAGTTACAATAGGAAACAAAAGTATTGTTTATGTCTGCTCCTTATGTTTGCAAATATCAAGTTTAGTTACAATAGTCAGGTCTATCTACAAGTCTTCACCAACAACCTCCCTTTTTGGTGGAAACTCACACCCTTGCTCAAACTTTCTTCAATTGCTCACTCCACCCATCTACACATTTCTCAATCCCTGTTCTTTTGGCATTCAACTCATTGTTTCAGAGTGCATTAGGAGACTCCAACATGGACATGCAGAGCAACAAGATTTACTCAAGGTTTTACAATCAAACTTAGTTTAAGGCCTATAGCATTTGGTTTACTCAACTCACCAACCAAGGGTCAAAACCTCCAAAAGGGATTACCCATTGTCCAGGGGTCTATATGTTTCTTATTTCAGTGTTTTGTAATGACCTCATAAAGTTTCATAAGTCCCAAAGTCCTCCTTGCAATCGGGTTCTTGTAAAGTGTGTGGTATGCAGTCAAAAGGGCTACTAGCCCATGGAGGGGTAATTGAAACTTTTTTGCTTATCCTGCTCTACGATGGGTCTCTCCTCCAACAACCTTTATTTGGATGGTATTTTAAAGGTATATGCTAATGGATTTTCATGGTTTAGGCCATTGTTAGTGCAAAATGAGGACTATCCACTATTTGTGGCATAATTGTAGGGTTTGGTAGGGTTTAGACCAAAGAACATAGAGAATTCTTCCCAACTCCACTAATCAAGCCTCCAAAATGGCTTATAACTTCTCCCACACCAAAATAAGCTTTCCCCTCTTACTACTCTGCAATCATTAGACCAAACACTTGGCAAACAACTGGAACTAAAACATGTATATGACTGTCATAACCCTGTCGCAGTTAGTTCACTGTTAAGTTTGCACTTTTAAAACTTTAATACTTCACTCCAAACACTTCATGGCCTGGAAAAACATCAAGAGACTCATAAAATTCTCTGTAGCAATGAGTTTGAAGACTGTTTGAAACTTGAAAGGTATTTGAAGAACTTGCTGCACACAATATCAATAAATTCACAAAAACAGTGAACTCACTATTTTGCTAACAAACTAAGTATGTTTAGTAGAAACACGCTTCTCTAACCAACCAAGGTGGTTCTCAACACCCTTGGCCATATGTCTAGACCTCTGCCTCATACATTTGTTCACTCCAAATTACTTTTGGGTACAAATTTTGAGTTTTTGATCATGCTACTAGCCGAGTAATCAATACTTACCTAGTATTCAATCAAATCCTTCTTCCAAACACCATTCTGGCACAAGATAAAGCATATGTACACTATATACATGCGTACCAACTTGACTAAATCCATTTTATGGGATCCCAGACCTGGATCAGTCAAGTGGTGTCATTTTGTAACCTCAAACCCTTGATAGGGCAGAGAACACATAGAAGTGAAATAATTTTGTACACTCAATTTGCCAAAGGAAACTAGAACAAAAATCACTTAGAGAGAATTTTACAACTACTATGCACACTTTCCAAGAGGTACAATATGGACTAGAGTGCTATAGTACGTACTGTTATTCCAAGGAAGAAAAAAACAGTCACAAAAACCAAAATTTCATGATTTCTATTAAGTTTCTCTTGTTCATACAATCACAAACCTTTCTTAAGGAAAAGGGAGGAATTTTTATAGTGTTTCCAATTATTCACTAATCCTTGTACGAACATGAGGCTTCCACAACTATATTTTACTAGAAAAACCCAAAAAATGACAATTTTGACAACTTTTGCAAGCCCAAATGACAACATTTCTTGCTCCAAAAGACATTTTTGATAATATAACCTTATCAACTTGTCTAAACACCTTAGACGTGCTTAAAAACACTTATGAAACATGTTTCAATGCTTTGGAAAGCATTAGAAGACCTTTTTGGCAATTTTGCACATTTTTGCCAAAAATTGTCAACTCAAAGCCTGAAAGGCAAAACTTGACCTCTTGAGCCCAAAATGAGATCAAAACCCCAAGACAAGACACAGAACAACCTCAAACAACATTATAAACTTGACACAAGACATTAAAAACATGAAAGCATTAAATAATTTATCATATGCTCTATAGCAACCAATTATCGTATGCTCTATAGCGACCAAAGAATTCTATATTACTACACAAATAATATTGGAGAGACAATATCGGAGGTACAATTACAATGAATGAATGATTTTATTTATAAAAAGAAAGAGATGCCCTAATACAAAAATTAGAAGGGCTAAAACAATGCAAAGTAGGAGCTAAATAAAGCTCAATTACAAGCTATAAAAAGCTAACTAGAAGTGTTTCTAAGTGAAAACCTAAATAAAATAAAGCACCTAAGTTTAGCTTTTGTGTAAAGCAATTAAAGGACCTAATTAATAAATAATTGGAATAGTTATCCTAAAATTACTCTACCAAGAACGATCCACCTTCATCTAGATTGTCATTGTCACTCCCTCCCCCCACTTCTACAGAAAACCCTACGCCTCCTCGGCTGCTCTATCTTTTGCTGCTTTCAGCCATGAGTATTAGTTATTATTATTTATTTGATGTTTAATAGTATTTGATGATAGATATAGTAGTTAATTAAAATAGTAAGAGTTCATTTCCTTTAATGGGGTTCATAAACTATGATGTTAGCTTCTCAGAATTTTTTCATCCATTTACTAAAAATGTAAACAAAAATAAAAAAACTACATGAGCTCTAAAATATCAGCCCTACTTATATGAACTAATCTGAAACATAGCATTTACCACCATCATGCTTCATTTTATCACTACACACAGTGTAAGAGACAAGCGAACATTAGTGGATTAGCTTAATATAGCCCCAAAATTTAAAGAATAGAACACATTAAAATTTGACTGAAAGCACAAAAGGATAAATTTAGTAATGATGCTTCCATTAACTTGTAATGCGTGTAATGTAATTCGAAGAAGACGTAGTGTAAAGACTCCATTACAAGTCCGAATGACACTACTACAACATCCACACAAAGGTACACTAAATTTCCCTTACACCCATTTCTCAAAATTGAATGTAAACTAAAAATTCCTAAGCCCTCAATCCTTATGATTCTGAAAAATACAAATTATTAGGCCTAGTATCCATGTTTAATAGAGTTGGTGTCTATCTAGAACCATATAAATTTAGATTTAGTGTTAAGTATTAGAAAATGATTAACATGATGATAATGTGAGCTAGAAAGGCGTAAAAAATATCCCACTAATAAAAATTGGTCTAACTAGACTGCTAGTTTTTGGAAACTGTTCAAATGCTAGCCTTTTATCGTGTGGCCATTTTTTTCACATTTGTTAAACATGATTTCTTAGCTTCAAGAAAAAAAATTTATTTACCATGAAAACATTTATGGTCTCAGAAAATTCGGGCTAGACTATCTTACCTTTAAAGATCACACATATTGTATAGCTTTTCAAAAACAGACTCTGAATTGCAGAGACAAATTTTACAGGGCGTGATAACTGATAAGACACTCTTAATGGTACAATATTTATGTTAAATGTTAACAAAAAATATGTGCCCAATAATGAAATCTTCAATAAAACGTTAAAAATACCATTGTAGTCATCTCCAAACACATGCAAAATATAATGGCACCATTTTCTTCTCACCAGTGCTTACTAATAATGGGTTATTATGTACGTGGATTCTTTGAATTGTTATGCCAGTGAAGAACACATCTATGTAATTATTCATGTATCCAAGAAAAATGCTATATGGTCTATTTAGTCAATGATTCTCTGATCTAATCTTTGAATATATTAATTGTAAAGGATATTGACTATAGTCATAACACATTATCGTATTTGGAAGGTATGTAATGAGTATCTTGTTGGAACTAATTTCTTACCAATAGATCACAAAATTCAAATCGTTGAAGATTACTTAGGATGGTGTTATAAAAAAAAAAACTCATTTCTGAATCTTATGATATAAATGAGGTATGCAAAAATCTTGAGATTATTTCAAGGTTGAATATTGGAGAAAAATACCCTTCAATTTACTAGACTCTTTATAAATATTATAGCCCAATCAAGAATTATAACTCTTCTATTGATATTTGAAAACCCCAAACATAAAATTTCTGAGCTAGAAAGTTAAAAAAACTAGGTGTAGAGATTTCTTTACATAGAATTAGATTATATTACATATGAAGACATTACATGTTAGATATAGCTCACCATGTTACAAGAAAAAGAATATATTTTACCTTCACTTCATATTAATTTTTTTAAAACTTTATTCTTAATTTCTTTTTTAAACATATGTGAGAATATTTGTAAACCCAATTAAATAAACAAACATTCAAGAGGTGTATTTAATCCCATTTACATATTTAAAAAAAAAAAATGAAGATTATTAATATAGAGGAGCCATTAATATTATTCTCTTCTTCAATATCATATGACTACAATGAACATTGGGAAAATAAAATGGTTTTTAGATGTGTAGCAGTACCATCGAGCTTAATTTTTTCCCTAATTAGAGCAAATGGAAAAAAAACCGAGCTTAATAGATTTGCCCAGTACTAACAGATGACTAAAATTGTAAAAGTCTACAACATTAGAAAACATAAATGTTATTGAACTACATGGGTTTGAAGAAAATGAATGAATATAGACTAATAATAGGCAACTAGGAAATTCAATAAATTTGACACTTTGGAACACGCTACCAAGTTATAAAAAAACTAATAATAAGGAAATTCTAAAACTCAGCAAAAATTTTAATCCTACTTATAATCTAAAACATTAATTATAGAAGACCACGTACTGAACAACATATTAGACGTTCATCTGAAAAGGTAAATCAAATTGTAAAAACCTATTCGTACTAGAATTGTGGAAGTAGCAAGTTCTCCAGAACAGGTCATCGTAAATATCCTCCTCTTTCTAAAACTAGAGCACAACAGAGGGTGGTGCTTCGTCCTTTTATTCTCCATTAGACTATTGAAGATAGATCCACCACCATGATTCTCTTTTACTCATCCTCGTGGTCAGTCCCAAATGCTCAGAAGTTGTCATATCGCGGATGGCATTGCCATCTTTGACAGGTTCTCGAATTAGTTTAACAAATAACCCAATCTGCCATACAATCCCCCAAAAAAGGGGCTACCCATGCCGCTATGGAAGCGATTATCGCTAAACACAAACAGTTTGGTGTCACCAAAACATATAACCCAAATGAATATGAAAACATTGTTAAAAAGAACGCGCATTGGGTGAGGATATTTGCGCAGGTAAACGTCTTACTGATACCAAATGCTTCCTCTAGAGTCTTATGGGCTAACTGATAATTCTCAAAGTTGTAGCGAAAAGCGTTCTGTGCACATTTAAGCACAAAATTACTGTGGACATGGAGCAGCAGAGAGCTAGAGTGTTTCAATTATTATGAAAGCCTTGAGTTCAGGCGAATGCTTCTGTATACTATAATACCCTTGTCACTGGTCACTCCCTCTGGAATTGAAAAGGCTACAACGAAACTGGTAGTTGCAATTAGAGTTGCAACTACTAAAAAGTGTTCTCATCCATTCCTTTGTCTCTTTAATTTTTTCTTCCACGGAGATGATGATTTCTTCATTCTTCCCACGTTCAGTAGACCTCTATTTTCAGATTTCCATCTCTGCTCACTTTATGGCAACGGAAATTTCTAAGCACTTATCTCTGTCATGAGATACACATTGGAGAACCACAGAATATTCCTCTTTTGTAATGGTCGAAGGTCCTACACGTGGAATATTCACACAAACATGACATGTTATTGCCAGTTTATGTGGAAGATTATGTTGGATTCCTAATGTTATTAGGATCTAAGTGGAATGTTGATTGAGAGCTTGTCACTCTCCAAGAATTTGGAAGGTTTAACATCGAGTGACTTGTATAGTTGTTGATGCTAGAAATAGAGATCAACTATGGCCTTGGATGTTTGTAGGGTTTACATGTTTTTTACTTGGTCACATTGCGACCTTTGTAAGGTACTTTATGTTGGAGGTAATAGTGAACTCTAAAAATTATAAAATTACATAATTACAATGTAGTTGGAGATGAGATCCAACCATAAGTTTTGCAATTTTGCTAGTCTAGTTAATAATTGAGGGATGCTCTACACCCAACCTTAATGGGTGATCAGTCCACAAAAGTTTCCATCATACTTGCAAGCCAAGAGAATCATTAGGGCACAAAGGCCATGTTTACAAATACATAGAAGCACAAGGCCAATTTGCATACAAACATATAAAGGAAATTGATCCCATAATTTGGTCATCACATAGTGAAAAATCTAGTTTAGTAAAGTCGAAATCTATAAAAATAAAAGAGCATGTCATACTAATGCAACTCAAGGGTTTACAACAAAATGGTTCAATGGAGAGGGTGCACAAAGGAGGTAGGGTTTTAGGAGGCGGTGTAGATGAAGAGGAGGATGGAGATCCAGATGGGGATGACCCACCCTATTCAGTTCTTGGTCGGTCCATGATTTTTTTTGCCTTACATGTCATGTTGTTTAGGTTGTTCTATTCATGGTGGAGGTGCATTCTCTCTATCTGCCGACCCTCTATGGATGGCGTCTTTGGTGAGGCCCCACATTTGGTGTGGGCTCCTCTTGGGGTTTTCGATTTGAAGGGGATGGTGGATTTTCTGAGCTCTTTCCCTTAGGCTTCATGTGTTCATCTAGTTCAATTTTTTGATGGTTGCTTTGTTAGGGATTGGTCCCCTTGGGGTGGATCTGCAGCGGCTTCTTTTCTCTTGTGGGTTTGCCTCTTTCCTATTCTTTGGGCCATGAGATTCTATGGTTTCAAATTTATTTTTTGGGCCCTTTCTTCTATTTCTCTATCTCTCCTCTTGTTTTGTCCCATTGAGGTGGAGATCTCGTTGGTGGGGCTAGCAAGGGTTTGGGTTTCCTTCCTTCATTTCATCTTCCTAGCTGATTCTATTGAGGTGGAGAGTGGCTTGGTGGGTGATGTTGGTAGGAGCATCTTGGGGGCTTTTGCTGCCCTAGTTTTTGTGGGAGATTGCCTTATAACTATCATAACCTCTCTTTCTTCTCTTTACCATTTTTATCCTATGGAGGTGGAGACCTTGGTGGATCCTGGGTGCTTGGTGAGTGACTGGTTTATGTTTTTGCTTTTGTTAAAGGTTTTGGGAGGCTTTCTAAAACCTAGTTTTCCATCTTACTTTTTATGTTCTTTTTATTTGCTTTTAGAAATGATGGTTATGGGAGTCATTTCAAATCCCATTGTTGTTTTGAAAAGGTTATGGGACCCTTTTGGAAAACCCAGTTACCCAAGTGTTATGTAACATAGATTCATTTTTTGGCTCTTGAGGTTATTGGAGCCTTTCAAAACCTTATGTTTATGTATCTGTAAGTTATGGGAGCCCTGTCAAAACCCATGATTTCAAGTTATGGGAGCCTTGCAAAACCCTTATTTTAGGTTATGGGAGTCTGGCAAAACCCTTTGTCTATGTATCTTTGAGGTCTCTTGTTTGTTGGCTATGACCTCTTTGGTGGGTCAACTAGTTATTTAATGTTGATTCTCTAGTGTTGGGATGATGTTCAATTACTGTTAGTCTATGTCATTTCTAGTTGCACCATTGCTCTTCTTGTGGGTTTTGGATCCCTATAAAATCCTTTTGTAAGGGATTTCAGGTCCCCTCAAAACCTCTTTTACCTTATCAAAAAGTCAAGCGTTTACAACACCTCATAAAAATAATGTTAAAATCAATACAGTGGAATGCACAACCAAAAGGAGAACACAAGGAGAATTAAGTTTACTTAGGAACAAACTTCTAAATATGATCTTCTTTCCCTCTTTCCTTTTTTTCTTCTTACCCAAAACCAACTAGCTAATCTAAAAGTTTTCCATTATTTTAAGATAATCCCCCAAATATGCACTAACCAGACATAAACTACACTCTAACTTCCTCTCCAAGTATCCTAACCCTATGTACTTGTGGTTGGGGTCTATGAAATGACCAAATAACTTAATTTCTATCATTCATCACATAAGAAAATTGGCCTAGAAGTTTGAAATGAGTTACACTTATACAACCCATTAAAGACACCCAAAAGAATAACTAATTTTTTTATTTATAATAAATTGAAAATAACAATATAATTGAAGTACATAGATTAGATAGCTAGCCTAAAAATATTAAAAAAAACAAAGTATATTACTTTACAACATGAAGTAGGGTAACTAGGTTCTTGACCAAATCTTTTTTTTCTTAGTAAACCTTATTCTTCTTCACTTGTGAAACCAAACCTAGCCCATAAGGAAGGAACAAGGTAAAGCATAAGGAGGATTTAGTATTTTTCTATGTGGAGTTTTTCTTATGTAATGTGGAACTATTTATGTTCATGTGTGAAATTAATGACTCTATTTTTTTTTTCATTAGGTCATTTGGTCAAGGGAGGGGTCATTCATGTTTAAATTTTTTTTTTCATAAGGTTGAAGAGTAGCTTTAAGTGGACATTTTAGTTTTATTTATTCAATTTTGAAGTCTTATATCATATAAATAATAGTAACAGTCGATTTGAAATGTTAAATTTAATTTAACACTAAATTTTTGATGTATAAGATTACTATTTTTAAGAAGAGGTGGATGAGGTGTCACCACCCTTTACTCAAGGATTCCATAATAATTGAAACACTCTAGCTCTTTGCTGCTCCATGTTCACAGTAATTTTGTGCTTCAATGTGCACATAACGGTTTTTCGCTACAACTTTGAGAATTATCAGTTAGCCTACAAGACTCCAGAGCAAGCATTTGGTATCAGTAAGACGTTTACTTGTGCAAATATCCTTTTGCCTCTTTTCGGTTCTTTGGGCCATGAGCTTCTATGGTTTTAGATTTATTTTTTGGGCCCTTTCTTCTGTTTCTCTAGCTCTCCTCCCGTTTTCTCCTATTGAGGTGGAGATCCCATTGGTGGGGCTAGCCAAGGTTTGGATTTCCTCCCTTCATTTCGTCTTCTTAGCTAATCTTATTGAGATGGATGGCTCTTCTATTGAGGTGGCGAGTGGCTTGGTGGGTGATGTTGGTAGGAGCTTCTTGGGGGTTTTCATTGCCCTAGTTTTGGTGGGAGATTTCCTTGCTCTTGTCATCACCTCGATTTCTTCTCTCCACCATTTTTCTATCATGGAGGTGGATACGTTTGCGGATCCTGGGTGTATGGTGAGTGACTGGTTTATGTTTTTGTCTTGAGGTTATGGGAACCTTGTTAAAACCCATGTTTTAGGTTATGGGAGCCTTTCAAAACCCTCTGTTTATGTATCTCCAGGTTATGGGAGCCTTGTCAAAACCCATAATTTCAAGTTATGAGAGCCTCGTAAAAATCTTGTTTCTAGTTATGGGAGCCTAGCAAAACCCTTTGTCTACGTATCTTTAAGGTCTCTTATTTGCTAGCTCTAACCTCTTTGGTTTTTCAACTAGTTCTTTGATATTCATTAACTAGTGTTGAGCTGATGTTCGATTGTTGTTAGTTTACGTCATATCTAGTTGCAACATTTCTCTTCTTGTGGGTTTTGGATCCCCATAAAATCCTTTTGTAAGGGGTTTCAACTCCCATCAAAACTTGTTTTACCTTATAAAAAACTCCAGGGTTTACAACTCTTCACAAAAATAATGTTAAAATCAATACACTAGAATGCACAACCTAAAAAGGAGTTTAACATAGGGAGAATTACCTTCATTGATGAACAAACTTATAAGCATGACCTTCTTTCCCTCTTTCCTATTTCTCTTCTTACCCGAAACTAACTAGCTAAGAAAAGTCTTATATTATTTTGCAATAATCTCCCAAATATGCACTAACCAAGCATAAACCACACTCTAATTTCCTCTCCAAGTATCCTAACACTAGGTACTTGTGGTGGCCCTATCTATGAAATGACCAAATAACTTAATTTCTATCATTTATCACATAAGAAAATTGGCCTAGAAGTTTATATATAAGTTACACTTATACAACCTATTGAAGACACCAAAAGGAACGACTATTTTTTTTAATAATAAATTAAAAACACCAATATAATCTAAGTACATAGATTAGATTACTAGCCTACAACTACTAACAAAAACAAAGCATGTTACTTTCCAACATGAAGTAGGGTAACTAGGTTCTTGAGCAAATCTTTTTTCTCTTATTAAACCCTGTTGTTCTTAACTTGTGAAGCCAAACCTAGTCCATAAGGAGGGAATAAGGTAAAGAGTAAGGAGGATTTAGTATTTTTTGATGCTTATTTTCTCCTATGTAATGTGGAACTATTTATTTTTATGTTTCAAATTAATGACTATTTTATTTGTGTTCATTAGGTCATATGGTCAAGGGAGGGCTCATTCATGTTTTAAATTTTAAATTTATTTTTGTTGAGGTTCAAGAATGGCTTTAAGTGGACATTTTAGTTTTATTTAATCAATTTTGAATTCTTATATCATATAAATAATAGTAAGGGTCAATTTGAAATGTTAAATTAGATTTAACACTAATTTTTTTACGTATAAGATTACTATTTTAAAGAAGAGGTGGATGAGGTGTTGCCACCCCATCCCATCTTTAAGGTTATTAAAGATGGTTAAATGAGGATATTGTCTTATATGAGCGACCCTTTTGGGTAGACACGACAAAGCATCCTGAGAAGGAATCTCCTAGGTGGAGACACATGGGAGGTTATCAAAAAGGGCTAGGTGGAATTAAATTTTGTGCTCTAGAGTTGCCTAAAGATCTAAGGTGGAGGTGATACGAATCACCTCCACATTCAAAGATGGTGAAATATAATTTTCCTATTTATTCACCTCCTTTATTTTTTGGAAGGAGTTTTGCATTAATTTTTTATTGTCTTTCTTGTAAATTAAGAAATAAGCTAAATGAGGATTAGGGAGAAAATACTTGGATTTCAATGAAGGAGATGATGGGACAAGGCTTGTGAAAGATAACTTATTCAACTCTCCATTAACCTCTAGGCATTTGAAGAGGTAGACTCTCAATTTATTGGAATGTTTGTTCTATTGTCATCTTTCTTTAAATTTTTTATTATTAATGATTTTTTTTTATATTTGTAGATAAGTGTTTGTTGAAATTTTTTTAGTAGTGTAGTATAATGTTTATGTCATTGGTGACTTTAATAGATTAATTTTTTGTTATGCTTCATAATATTAATGTACTTTTTGTTTTATATAAATGGCAAATGTTTCAAGAGAAAGATTATTACTCACCTCTCCTTATTTTAAATGTTGAAGAAGATACAAATATTCTAAATCCTCTTGTTTATATGCGAGTTTGTGTTGTAATGGGTTGTGGAAAATGGTAATGGTGATATTTGTTTCCTTGCTTAGTGTGTGTATGTTCACCTCAGTTTCCTTAGTTGCCTCCAAGCTTTGGAGTGGGTTTTAAACAACCTTATGGTTGGGAGGTGAGCACCTCACTGGCCTCTAGAAAACTTTTGTTAATGTGTAAGTTGGCTGCATTTTTTAGAGATTGATTTAGCTTGAACACAGTTATTTTTCACCTCATAATAGAAATTATTTTAAGAGAATGAAATAGGAAATTCCCTCTTCGATTTATTTTAACAAAAAAATATTTAGTACATCATATTAATTTTTTATGTGAGATCAAGTGCAAAAACTCATTTATTGTTGTCTTTAAGAAATGAAGAGTTGAAAGAAAGGAATGCAAGGATCTATATTGTATCCTATATAATAAATATGTTTGGAAACCAGATGATTGTAGCCTGAATAGATGTAAGTTAAATAGATTGGATATACATGTAAAATGATCTATTACATCTATTCAATAGAGTGGATTTACAAGTACAATGATCTATATTCTAAAGATGTACTTTTGAAAGAAAGGAATATTTATCCATCTTTTCTCTTGTGTCATGAAAATTTATGTGGAGAATGAATGAATAAAGTTCTTACCATCTATCTATTATGTAATCCTTTTTAAAAACTAATTTATATATGTATTTCCTTGTCATAGATATATACAATCTTTTTAATAGTGACTTCATGAAATAAATAATATTGCTGTTATTATCTCTAAAGGTTCTAGTTAGGGTTTACATATGAGAGTAAAAGTTAATATATGAGTAAATTATCGTATTTGTCAATATTTTAAAAAAGAATTCAAATAAGGCATCTATATAGTTTTATGCCCAAAGACTATTTAGAAAATACAAATAGTAATGTAAAACATTTAAATGATTCATGAAATTTAATAAATACATAAGAATGTATTAATATTAGATATACATTCTATATATATTTATATTCAAATTTATAAAAAATTTCAAATACATATATAGTTACTTGGTTCCAACATTATATGTATTTAGAATAATGGATATAGATTCATAATATATATGATTTTATGTATACACGTGTATATATATATAAATACATATGTATATATACATTAGATATTTTATTATTTTAAACATATATGAAAAACACACATAACATATTAGTGTTGATGGAGGGAGTGAAGAGGAGTGCTAGGGTTTCAAGAGGCAAAGGCTCTGCAGGCGAGGATGTAGAGCGAGGAGGTGAGGGAGACGATGGGGATGGTTGGGGTCACCTGGAGTCTCTAGTTGTGGCCTTCCCTGGGTAGGTGGCCGGAGACTTTTCGGTACCCGTTTTTCAAGCCTCGGGTAGGCTTTTTGCGGACCCCCTCTCCTTTCCTGGGTTTTCATGGTTTGATCTGTAAAAGAATACCTTTGTACAATGATTTGGAGGCTACGATTTGAGGCAAAGGAGTAGCCATCGATGTATGTTAATGCTTGAAGATATTTTTCAAGAATATACAAAGGAAATCAATAAATAAGTAATAATTTTTTTAAATGTAAAAATGCCCATCATAATCACTTGGGAGTTGCTCTATTTTGGCATCAAATTTGAAACAAAGGTTGGCAAATAGATTAATGAAACCCTCTTTGGAATAAAATAAAAAACAAAGTAATTATAATAATAAAGAGAATAAAACGTGTATTTCAAAGTAAAGGAGACGGATTCTTCAAAACTTTGTGTATATTCAAAAAATTATTCCATGATATGTATCAAACAAAGAGTGGTATCATATTCTTCTCTCCATTCCAACGGTCTGCATGTAAGATATGGGTATTGAAAAAAATTAATATATATCAATAAAAGTTTAGGTTAAGGTTAGAATAATTGTTCTTACATTCAAGGGTTAAGAAAAAAATTGATCAATGGTGAAAATTATTAATGGGTTAGTTTATAGTAGAGTACTATGGACCTACCTATCCATGATAGTAAGTCATAATTTGTGAAACTAAATTCAATTAGATTAGTGAAAACAAAAATCGTTTATAATTTTAAGGGGAAATTTAATTTTTATCTTTTAATGAAAATTGCCAATAATAGATAATTTTAGCACAATGTTAGATTAACTTGTTTTTTATTGAAGGGGAGGACCTTGATATTAATTTAAAACAACAAAAATAAAAACACAAAAAAATAACAATGAGCCAAATAGCCTTCATTGCCAGTCCAAAAGCAAGTCAAAGATTAAACAAATTAGACCGATAGGTTGAAAAACAAGAAAATAATTTTTAACAGCCAACTTGAATGCATGCCAAAATTGTTAGTAGCATGAAAAACTAAAGCAGAGAAAAAAGGAACAAAAGTACCAAAGAGTAAATAATCTTATGAGATTCTAGTTCGCAGTGAGGAAATCCATGGATTGCTCCGAATTGGTTCTCTTTTTCCTTGTATTGCCTTCACTTTCCTCTTCCTTTTCATCTTAGGCCTCCCTGCCCTATTTTTTGAACCGTTTTCTAATCTTAGTTCACAGAACAACTCCAATTGTAGCTTTTTCATAATACGATTAGTCATTTTAATGATAACATTTAGGCCCTATTATGCTTTTTTGTATTTTCCTAGCTAATCTGCTCCAATCTCTTCTCAAGCTCAGTCCCATGATTCTAAACAACTAGATTATTTAGAGAGAATACTTTTTTTCTCTCTAGTTCCATTATTATCTTTCTCACCATTCCAAATGGGAGTCATATCTTGATTGTTCTGATTAATAAAAAGAAGGATAGGCCCATATCATTACAAAGTTTTACATAACCGCATAAAAGCGTCACCTAGGGTGCATGAGAGAGGCACACCTAGCCAAAAAAAAGACCCAACAAACCAAAACCAATAGAAAACCAGTAACAAACTAAACTAGAGATAGAGCCAGCACACAAACCATAACAAAAGTAACAAAAAACAACCAACCACCAAAGATAAAGAGAGAGATGGCCTACTAAGTAGAGGTATTGCTTTCCTGCCAATCCTTACATAAACTAACGACATTTTTAGAGAAAGAAATTTTCGTGTTTGAATCTTTAACAAAGTTAGGGGTACCAAAATTTGGGGTATCCTTGATCAGGGAAGAAGGGGATCCACTGACATAGAAGGAGACAACACATGCCACTTGCATTTGGCTCTCTTTCGATTGATCTCATCTTGTATGCCTTTGAGGGAGGCAAATTTTTTCGCCACCATTTCCTGACTTCATTTGTCCATTTCCTCGACCTTTCCCAATAGGAACTCCTATTTCTCTTTCAGCTCTTGAACTATCTTTTTCTATTTTTTCTGTGTCACCTTCTTAGATAGCTTGTTAAACATCCCCTCTATTTTCTCCTAATTCTCTATCTTCATGATCATATCTTTTGCTACTTCCCAGACCCATTTAACTTTGATCATGGAAGAAGGGGCTCCACAGATACAGAAGGAGACAACACATGCCACTTGCATTTAGCTCTCCTTCGATCAATCTCATCTTGTATGCTTTTGAGGGAGGCATATTTTTTTGCCACCATTTCTTGACTTCATTTGTCCATTTCCTCGACCTTTCCCAATAGGAACTCCTATTTCTCTTTCAGCTCTTGAACTATCTTTTTCTATTTTTCCTATGTCACCTTCTTAGATAGCTTGTTAAACATCCCCTCTATTTTCTCCTAATTCTCTATCTTCCTGATCATATCTTTTGCTACTTCCTAGACGCATTTATCTTTGATCATGGAAGAAGGGGCTCCACTGACACAAAATGAGACAACACATGCCACTTGCATTTGGCTCTCCTCCGATCAATCTCATCTTGTATGCCTCTGAGGGAGGTAGACTTTTTTGCCGCCATTTCCTGACTTCATTTATCCATTTCCTCGACCTTTCCCAATAGGAACTCCTATTTCTCTTTCATCTCTTGAACTATCTTTTTCTATTTTTTCCATGTCACATTCTTAGATAGCTTGTTAAACATCCCCTCTATTTTCTCCTAATTCTCTAGCTTCTTGATCATATATTTTTCTACTTCCTAGACCCATTTATCTTTGATCATGGAAGAAGGGGCTCCACTGACACAGAAGGAGACAACACATGGCACTTGCATTTGGCTATCCTCCAATCGATCTCATCTTGTATGCCTTTGAGGGAGGCATATTTTTTCACCACCATTTCTTGACTTCATTTGTTCATTTCCTCGACCTTTCCCAATAGGAACTCCTATTTCTCTTTCATCTCTTGAACTATCTGTTTCTATTTTTCCTGTGTCACCTTCTTAGATAGCTTGTTAACCATCCCCTCTATTTTCTCCTAATTCTCTAGCTTCCTGATCATATCTTTTGCTACTTCCCAGACCCATTTATCTTTGAAGTCTATGATCCACTTGTCCACCCTTGCCCCTGCCTCAGCTAGTGCTTCTAGTTAGTTTATTTTATTGCATCAAACTAGGAGAGAAGCCATCTAATAATCATTTCCTATCTCTCCATATTCTCCTCCAGTTTAATAATTGTAGTCTCAACCTCAATAGAGGGTTTCTTAGGATCTGAGGTCTCTTGATTATGGGGAATTGGGGCAATTTCCTTAGAGGCACTAGGAGACCATTCAGAATTAGAATCAAAAGAGGAATCATATTCCTCTCTCTCCTCTTCACTAGACTCCACCACCTCCACTTTCTTGGCGGGTGGGGTAGAAGAGGTATTTTGCTTCACCTCTTTGCTAGGGCTTAAATGGGTGGGGACAAGTTTGGGATTAGAGGAGGAGAAACCATTGAGAGTGAATAATTTCATTAAAAGAAGGTCCACATCCTCTCATTTACTAGGGAGCTCTTCTCTATTGTAACCACTCTGCAATTTGGACATGCCTTTTCCCTCCTTGAAGAACCACTTGAATTCTTCCTTGTATGAGCCCTTCAACTTCTTAGGAAAAGTAATAATATTCTATGCGAGCCCACTAATAGGTGTAATTAGCTCCAATGAGACTTTGAAGGAAACTTTTCCAATCTACACCTCACCCTTCTGCTAGGGCTCCACAAAGCATTTTGAAATCCCTAGGTTGAAATCCTACATGCCCTCCACATAACTATCTAAATTCCCCTTGAGCACTTTCTACCAAAGCTTCAACTTGCATCTGAATTCCTCACAGGTATCGGGTTCAATGTGAATTAAGTCTTACCGATATTCACCACCACGAGCTTCATAAAAAAAACTAGGTGGGTGAGCTCAAAACTAATAGTTTGGGTATCACAACACTTACAAGGAGAAGTGATACTTCTTTTTGAAAAAGACATCTAGTGATCTAGTAGAAAGTGACTTGACAAAAGGGGAGCCATAATAAAAAAGACAATTTTTAAATTATATCCCATCATTAAACTTTATGTCCTTGTAGATTGCCACTCGGACCAAATCTGAGAGATCATGGGGATTCATCCATATTTTTAAATTCTCAAAAATTGAGCCTAAGGATGCCAACCTATCAATGACCTTGTAACATTATCTCCTCATGTGGTTTAGGCTGACATGGCTAAAACCACGAATCAGTTATTTGCATTTGTCCACCAAACTTTCACATTTCCAATTTGGGGTAGTTTCATTTTTAAAGAAAAGGATCGTATTTCTAGAGTCACCCTTAATATTAATTCTATCACACTTTCTCTCATTAATGAAGGTCAGTCCATAGTAAATGGTGGCTACCTTATCAAATCTTGATGTTTACTTTACTAAGTTGGCTATGTAAGCCAGCATGACATTGCCTTTGTGTTCACAAACAACACCACCCTCGCCCACCTGATTTGGGTTCCCTTTGGTTAGCTTCAGGCAACCAAGCTTTGGGGGGGCTGTCATATCCGGATTGTAGACCTTCTCTATATCCTCATAATCCTCTTTATTCTTTCTTCTTCTTTTTCTTCCTCTTCAATTTCTTTTTCCTCATTTTTTATTTTAATCCTTTGTCCTCATAATTCTCATCTTCATCATTAGTGTCCTCCTCCTCTAGAACATCCTCATTGACTTCAACCACCTCATTATCAAAATAAAATGGGTACTCTTCATTATCAAGGAAATAAAATCTACTTTGTTTTCGTTTGTTTTCTTTTTTTTTTGCGAACATTGGCCATGTTTGCAATTCTTATAGATCTATGACAATCATATGTATCAATTTATTTTATTTTATCCTTGTTGGCATATGTGCAGAGTTTGATGACATGATGATATTGTATGTTGTCATTGATGTCAATATGCTCAAGTATGAATTGATATATTTAAGTAAACGAACTGGCAAGTGAACGGGTATGATGGTTCAAGTGAAGCAGTATGATGATGTTAACCAGTATATGCGAAATGGTGAACCGGTATGTTGATGATGTGAACTGGTATTGGGGTTTCATTTGATATGACTACTGCTTGGTAGTCTCAGATTTAGGGTTTCTAGTTGATGCATTTCAAGTCTGTGTGATTCGACCGATGACATTCTGTGATGGGTTAGCATTGAAATGAAGATCAGACCATGTTGCCACATCAACCTTGTGTGCATGAAGTATTTCCTTGAGGATCTTGCATGAAGAAGATTGATCCTATCTACCTTGGGAATGTGCGAAGTTTCAATAAATGGTGGAGAACGCGTGATGGGTTATCAGCTTCCAGAAGTGGCAAAGAATGAATGATGGAGAATGTCTTGAGATTTGTTCAAGATTGTTTTATTCTATGCAATGTGTTTGAATGGTCAGGATTGAACCAACTGTATTGAGAACCTAAATGTTTAGGGTTTAGGGTTTATGCCATCGACCTATCTGTTTCCTATAAGGTCAATGATGATTTGCATTGTGAGGTTGTTGGTAAATGTTATGTGTGTATCCAAGTGAAGAGAAACTGATTCTTGCCAAACCAGAGAAGTGTGTAGATACCTGCAGAGTGTGATTGCAGACGTAAAGGAACTAAAGTGGATCTGCATTGGCATTGAGTGCTATTATCATATCAGTGTTTTACCTGTTGACTTCTAACCATTTCAGCAGTTGGCAAATCCCTTAACCGGGTAGCTTTAACAAGCTTTCTATAAATCCTTTAACAAGGTAACTCAAAATCATTGAGTTCTTCAAATCGTCTTGCGAGGTAACCTTTAACAGGGTTCTATCCTTTAACCGAGTATTTAGCCATCCCTTAACTGGGTGATCCCTAGTAGGATCGATTCCTAACAGAACCTGTTGTAAAGTCCTTAACCGGAGTAGGCTCCTAATAGAGTGGACTTCAGAAGAGTTCAAAGAACAACTTGTGGGTATTTATCCCCACTATGGTTTTTCCTAGTTGGGTTTCCACGTGAAAAATCAGTGTGTCATGTGTGATGCTATTTCATGTGATGGTTAGCGTTTTCTGTTAAGTGATAAAGCATGTGGATCCAGTGGTCTTTATATTTCTGATGTATTACTTGCTTATGCATATGGCTGAAGTGGAAATGAATTATTAGGCTTTGTGAAGATCTAAGTGTTACTAGTTTATGTGTTTCATAGTCTCACTGTGTTTTACCGATAGTGCTCTGTTTTAGATCGGTGATGCAGTTTACCTGTTAGTGCAATCTTTGCAGCCAAAGTGTTTTGAGAAAGTTTTTGTCTATACTGATTCACCCCACCCTCTCAGTATCTGTTGAGTACTTACTGTTCATCATTATTCATCAATTGGTATTAGAGCATCCTCCAGGTCCTTTGTGTTGTAAGCTTAACTGCTTGAGGAAAAGATCCTATTCTAATGATGAAGAGGGAAGGTCCTAAGTTTAACAGAGAACTTTAAGATATGGAAGGACATAATGAAGATATACATTAAAAGCATGGGTGCTCAATATTGGAGCTATGTTGAGAATACTTATGTTGTCCCTACCAGTACTCTCATCGATGATCAAAGAAGAGAAATTCAGGAGGATGGGCAAGTTATGGAATCTCTTATCAGTAGTCTATCTGATGTTGAGTTTATAGATGTTTAGGAAAAAGACAATCCCAAAGATGTATGGGATACTCTGGAGTCTATCTATGGCGGTGATGAGCATGTAGAGTAAGCTAAGGAAGAAATCCTTAGAGGGAAGTTTGAAGACATGCGGATGGTTGAAGGAGAGACCATTCAACAATATGGGATAAGGATTAAAACTATTGTTGGAGACATCAAGAGTGCAGGAGGTACAATGAATGATTCCACCATTGTTAGCAAAGTTTTGAGAACCTTATTACTTGTCTATGCTATAAGGGTTGCTGCTATTCAGGAGTTGAGATCTATTGACAAGACAAAGGTGTCCCTTGATTCTATCATTACTAAGTTGACCACTTATGAGCTAAACAATTATGATGGTAGTGTTTTGAAGACTGATTCAACCTTTAAAGCATCTACTACACTATCTAGAAAGGGTAAAGAAGCCAGTACCAATTGTGAACCAAGACAAAGAAGAGATATGGATGATGAGGAGATCCTGATGGAATTTGAAGCTCTTCTGGCCAAGAGACTTCCTAAGGGAACTAGAAAATACAGAGGTAAGCTCCATTTGAAATGTTTTTCTTGCAATAGGATAGGACACATTGCTGTAAACTGTCCTAACAGTGATAATAAGGACAAACCAGAGAGGTTGAAAAAGTTCAAAGGAGGAAATAGGAGAAACTGTCTTGTTGTAGTTGATGAAGGTGTTACTAATGATAAATTAGAAGATGAAGAAAGCGACGACATAGTATTTGTAGTTGTTAAGGAAGACGTGTTAGACAAGAAGGCTCTTGTTTCCCGCTTTGATAATTCTAATCAGTGGATTATTGACAGTGGTTGTTCTCACCACATGAGTGGTGACTAGAGAAAGTTTATGTCTCTGGAAGAGTATGATGGATGTGTAGTCCAATTTGGTAATGATGCACCTTGTATGGTAAAAGGAAAAGGGTCCATCTCTCTAAATGGAAAAAGAAGTGCTGATATTGTGTATTGGGTAGAAGGTCTCAGGCATAACCTTCTGAGTGTTGCTCAGCTGAATGATAATGGACTCACTCTGGAATTCAAAGATGGAGTGTGCAAAATAAAAGGAAAGAGTGGTGAACTGATGGCCACCGATATGTAGACCAAAGGTAACTTATTTTAGTTAAATGCAAATATCAGTCAATGTCTAATGGCTAAGTTTGATGACAATTGGATATGGCATAGGAGACTCTGCCATGTAAATTTTGATAATATTGTGAAGGCCAGTAAAATCAAGGCAATTAGAGGATTTCCTGTGCTAAACAAACTGGAGAATCCTTTGTGTAGAGAATGCCGACTGGAGAAAATGTCTTCCTCAACCTTCAAAGGTAAATCTTTCATAGCAGATAATTTACTTGATCTTGTGCATACTGATTTGTGTGGTCCTATGAAAACTAGGAGTGTTCAGGGAGATAGGTACTTTATGATTCTTACTGATGATTGCTCAAGAATGATGTGGGTCACATTCTTGAAAGACAAGTTTGAAGCTTTTGTAAAGTTCAAAGCCTTCAGAGCACTAGTTGAAAAGGAAAGTGGTAAGAGGATCAAATGCCTTTGAACTGATCAAGGAGGTGAGTTCACCTCTGGAGAATTCAATAAGTACTGTGAAGAGAATGACATCAAGAGGCAACTCTCCGCCCTTTGGACTCCACAATAGAATGGCATAGCAGAAAGGAACAACCAGACTGTAGTTGAAGCAGCCAGAACGATGTTGATTCAAGGGAAGGTTGCTCACACTTTTTGAAGAGAAGCGGTGAGCACTGTAGTCTACACTATGAACCGAGTACTCATCAAGATAGGTAGTGATAAAAATCCTTATGAGTATTGGACCGGTAAGACCCATATGGTAAGCTACTTTAGAGTGTTTGGTAGCAAGTGTTATATCAAGAGGAGTGAACACCAAAGCAAGTTTTATACAAAATGTGATAAGGGAATATTCCTAGGGTATTCCACCAAAAGCAAAGCTCTCAAGTGTTTCAACAATAGGACTCAAATAATTGTTGAAAGTATCAATGTTAGAGTTGATGAAACCTCTGAGAAACCTGAGGAAACTGGTAGTGAGCAAGTGGTAGATGAATCAGTTGTAACCTTCTAGGAACCAGTTGCAAAACAACCGAGTACTAGTAACAGTGCTCCTACACCGGTAGATGCTGATGTTGATGAAGATGAGGATGAAGAAGAAAAGAAAGAGGAATCAGTTAAGGTCATTCCTAGGTATGTAAAGCTAAATCATGATCCAAAGCAGATCATAGGAGATAAGGATGCAAGAATTCTTAGAAGAAGGAAGGTCAGAGAAAATTCTTGCATGATCTTTGAATTTGAGCCTAAAACATTTAAAGAGGCACATAAAGATGAAGACTAGATCAAGGCTATGGAAGAGGAACTTGATCAGATTGAAAAGAATGGTACATGGTCTTTAGTACCCAGACTTGAGCATAAAAATATTATTGGCACCAAATGGGTTTTCAGAAACAAGCTGAATGAAGATGGAACAATGGTAAGAAACAAAGCCAGACTGGTATGTAAGGGATATGCTCAAGAAGAAGGAGAAGACTATGGAGAAACCTTTGCTCCAGTAGCCAGATTGGAGGGAGTTCGAATGCTTCTTGCATATGCAGCCTTCAAGGGATTCAAAGTGTATTGGATGGATGTAAAATATGTATTTTTGAATGGAATACTTGAAGAGTAAGTGTATATAGAGAAACCAGATGGGTTTTCCCTATCAAAAGATAGTGATATGGTGTGCAGGCTACACAAAGCCTTGTATGGATTGAAACAGGCACCTAGAGCATGGTATGAACATTTACACTCTGATCTTGTGAAGATTGGATTTGAAAGAACACGTGAAGATATCAATATCTATCTGAAGTCAGAAGGAGATCAGATTCTGATATGTGAAGTGTTTGCTGATGACATAATTTTTGGTGGAGACAACAAGATGAGTCATACATTTGCAGATGAGATGAAGAAGGAATTTGAGATGTCTCTAATTAGAGAGATTAAGTTCTTCATTGGACTACAGATTCAACAAATGAAAGATGGTATCTTTATCACTTAGTCCAGGTATGTCAAAGAGGTATTGAAGACCTTTGGCATGGAAGAAAAAAAAGCGGTTGGTACACCGATGGTGACCAGTTGTAAATTGTCAAAAGAAGATGACTCAACATTGGTAAATGAGAAGGAATACCGATCAATGATTGGTAAGTTGCACTATGTAGTACACAATAGACCGGACATAGCACATGCAGTGGGCATTGCTACACATTTCTAGAAAATTCCAAGAGAATCCCACTTGGTAGCAGTCAAGCGGATTCTTAGATATTTGAAGGGAACTATAGATTATGGATTGTGGTATCCATACAGTGATGATTTCAATCTCAAAGTGTTTACAGATGCTGATTGGGTTGGTAATGTGGACGACTGGAAGAGCACAACTGGTGGTGCATTCTTTCTTGGTGGTAGACTAGTCTCATGGATGAGTAAGAAGCAGAGTTGTATCTCTCAGTCTATAGCAGAAGCCGAATATGTAGCAACATTTATGAACTGCATGTAGACAATTTGGATGAAGCATGTATTAAGTGGTTTCAAAGTCCCTATATCTGAACCAGTGAGTATGTTTTGTGACAACACAAGTGCCATTAATATTTCCAAGAATCTGGTATTGCATGCTAGAACCAAGCACTTCAAGCTCAAGTATCATTTCTTGAGGGTGAAAGTTCAGAACAAAGAGGTTGTATTGGAACATGTTTCCAGTAAGGAGTAGTTAGCAGATATATTCACCAAGCCTCTATCAAAGGATACATTTACCTATTTAAAAGGTGAATTAGGGGTGCTGCCCCTTCAAGAGGTGAGCTAAAGGTATGCACTCCACATCAATCAGGTATTGCATTTTCAAATCTTTTCAAGATTGGTGTGTTGAAGGATGCTACTCCTCAGGGAGAGCAGCATAGTGAAACATGCATGTCTGTGCCTCCACTTTGGCATTGTTTTCAAAGGGGGAGAAGATGTGAAGCAGAGAAGATATCTAAAGTTTTGAAGATATAATATGGAAGAGATTGGGGAGAAGATGTGAAGCGGAGAGATGTCTTTGTATATTGCCATCAATGCCAAAGGGGGAGATTGTTGGCATATGTGCAGAATTTGATGACATGATGATATTGTATGTTATCATTGATGTCAATATGTTGAAGTATGAATCGATATATTGAGGTAAGTGAACTAACAAGTAAACAGGTATGATGGTTCAAGTGAAGCGGTATGATGATGTGAACCTAAATATGCGAAATGGTGAGCCGGTATGTTGATGATGTGAATCGGTACGGGGGTTTCATTTGATATGACTACTGGTTGGTAGTCTTAGCTTCAGGGTTTCTGATTGATGCATTTCAAGTCTGTGTGATTCGATCGATGACATTCTATGATGGGTTAGCATTGAAATGAAGATCAAACTGTGTTGCCATGTCAACCTTATGCGTGTGAAGAATTTCCTTGAGGATCTTGCATGAAGAACATTGATCCTATCTACCTCGGGATTGTGTGAAGTTTTAGTAAATGGTGGGGAATGCATGATGGGTTATCAGCTTCTAGAAGTGACAAAGAACGAATGATGGAGAACATCTTGAGAGTTGTTCAAGATTGTTTTATTCTATACAATGTGTTTGAACTGTTAGGATTGAACCGACTATATTGAGAACCTAAATATTTATAGTTTAGGGTTTATGCCACCGACCTATCTGTTTCCTATAAGGTCGATGATGATTTGCATTGTGAGGTTGTTGGCAAATGTTATGTGTGTATCCAAGTGAAGAGATACTTGATTCTTGCCAGACCGGAGAAGCGTGTAGATACCTGGAGAGTGTGATTACAGACATAAAGGAACTAAAGTGGATCTACATTGGCATTGAGTGTTGTTATCAGATCAATATTTTACCTGTTGACTTCTAACCATTTCAGTAGTTGGAAAATCCCTTAACCGGGTAGCTTTAATAGGCTTTCTGTAAATCCTTTAACAAGGTAACTCAAAATCATTGAGTTCTTCAAATCCTCTTGTGAGGTAACCTTTAACAGGGTTCTAATCTTTAACCGGGTATTTAGCCATCCCTTAACCAGGTGATCCCTAGCAAGCTCGGTTCCTAGCAGAACCTGTTGTAAAGTCCTTAACTGGACTAGGCTCCTAATAGAGCGGACTTTAGAAGAGTTCAAAGAATAACTTGTGGGTATTCACCCCCACCGTGGTTTTTCCTAGTTGGGTTTCCACGTGAAAAATCAGTGTGTCATGTGTGATGCTATTTCATGTGATGATTAGTGTTTTCTGTTAAGTGATAAAGCATGCTGATCCAGTGGTCTTTATATTTCTGATGTATTACTTGCTTATGTATATGGGTGAAGTGGAAATGAGTTATTAGGCTTTGTGAAGATCTAAGTGCTACTAGTTTATGTGTTTCACAGTCTCATTGTGTTTTATTGGTAGTGCTCTATTTTAGATCGGTGATGCAGTTTACCTGTTAGTGCAGTCTTTGCAACCAAAGTGGTTTGAGAAAGTTTTTGTCTATACTGATTCAACCCCGCCTCTCAGTATCTGTTGAGTACTTACTGTTCATCATTATTCATCAATCCTCACCCTCTTACTCTTCTCTTTAGGCTATTCTTCTTTCTCCTCCCTTATGTCCATAAAAAAATAATTTTTTTCTCGATTTCTTTTTTTATTGGAGGGTTAGAGAAATAGGGAATTTGGGTTTTCCTCTTATCCAAGGCGAGTTTCAGAATATCAACATAGTAGGACAGGGTATTAGGTCTAAAAATTATAAGTCTCTTCCACTTGCCACACTATTTTAAACCATCCTTGTGGGGTTCACTATCAATCAAGTCTAAAGTCATAGAGCTTGTATTTATGGGGTAGGTTGTTGCATCTTTGATAGCTGGAATTTACAGATTGTCATAGTTAGGCCTTGTTACAGAAGGAAGGTAGTTTCATATTAAATTTGTATTGATGTTAAATATTAAATTAGTTTAAATCTAAGATAAAGGAGAATAGTCTTAAATTATTATTTTTTAAATATATTTTTATTCCTTTTCATTAAAATAGAATAATATTAGATTTAAAAATATCACCTCTTTTGCTCTAACTATAATAGATAACTAAACATTCAAAAGTTCTCAACAAACATGACTTGTCAAACATTTGGATACCTTGGTTTCAAAATTCATGTCACTTAGGATTAGGCCTTGTATAGTCCAAACTTAGGTCTTAGGACATTCTCATTGCCTTCATAATAGTCCTTTTGCATTATCATAATTCCCTTTGCATCTAGGTTTCAAAATAATATTCTTAGGTCTTAGTCCTTCATTTCCAATGCATTATCATTATCATATCAAAACTAGGTCTTGGCTTAGGTTGCATTTTGTATATTTCAAGTCATTGGTCCTCACATGTATCCTTATCATTGCATAGTCCAAACCCTAGGTTTTGTCTTAGGTTGAAATTGCCATACATTTTGCATTTATTTTCCCTAAGTTCACATCCTTAGGTCATATCATATCACATCATAATCAACTTTGGTCAAAATCATAGCACAAGGTTGCATTTATATCCTTAAGTCATATCAGCCTTTGGTCATTTCATATCTCGAGGTCATCTTTATGCCATATCTTGGGTTCATTCCCTAAGTCTAGGTCATTCTCATTGTCCTTGTGCATAATAGTCTCAAAATTAGGTTTGTCAAACTTCAAAAAAATCAAAACTTTAGATCAAACCCTAAGTCATTGTTAAGGAGTCTTGACCTTGTCTGATATTTTGTCCTCTTATCAATATCATTTTGTCAAACCTATCTTAGTATCCAAGTGTATAGGTGAGACATTGTCAATCTATCCTACTATCATTAAGTCCTTTTTTCCTTTATTCTGTTAAGGTCTTGACTTCATTTCTTCTTCCTAAGGGTCACATCTTTAGGTTTGCATTCGAAGAGTTTGTCTGAACCTAAAAAAACAAAAAAAAACATAGGTTACACTTTTACCCTAGGTTGCATTATCATTTGCACTCCCCAAGGTTGCACTTAGTTGCATTTTTCATTCCATTAGTTGCATATCATTGTCATTCAAAATTTCAAAAATCCCCAAAAATTGCATAGTGACATGTTTTTTGAAATGAGGTCCCAAGTCCCTTATGAAGCCACGTTGTCACAATTAAATGACCGATCATGTCAAATCCAATTTCTTCATGTCTCAAAACTTAAATCAAACATTTTCTGATGAAACAAGTATCCAAATACAAAAACTAGAGGAGAAAATGGCTCAAGAAAATGAGATCTTGGAACAAAAAGTGAAAAATAATGAAAAGATTAGTTCCCAAATGTCCAAAGCATTTCAAAAATTTTAATGTCCAAAACATTTCAAAAATTTTAATGTCCAAACCTAAACTTTGAGCCAATTGATGCAAAATATATTATCGAACGATCATAAATACGAGCTCTCATATCTCAAATAGAGATGATGAAACAATTTCAAGCAACAAACACAAATTTCAATCAAGTCCCAAATCAGACTTCATTCGATCAAACATTGTTCAATAAAATTTTGAACCAACAATATATCCAACAATAACAACCAATGGTTCAACATATTCCACAACAACAACAACCAATAGTTAAACATTTCCAACCAATACAGCCAATGGTCCAACATGTCCAATCAATACAATCGATCGTGCAATTTCAACATTATTCTCAACCAATCACACAATGTCATCAATTTTTCCAACCAACTATCAAGTATCGACAACAAACTCAGTATCAAAAAATACAACCAAAATTTCAAGAACAAAAGTTGCAAAACACATCAAGCCAAATTTCAAACATGTCAGATTAATTTGACCAACACCCAATCCAAAATCAAAATATAACACCAAACCAAAACCAAATCCCTTTCAAACAATCCAAAATCCAAACCCAAACATGTCAAAACCTCGCAAGGATTCAAATGCATCTTAAAAGAAAGGTGTCTCTATTATAAAGCTCTGAAAGAGAGCCTTAAGTGATTCTTCTGAGAAAGATAAAAGATGTGTACCCATGTCTAGCAATGGATCATACCCTAATAAGAAAATTGATTCTCCAGTGGCCTATATTCCTACCCCTTTTGAAAATTTGCAAGAACCTTCCATATCATCCTCATCAAATGATACACCCAAGGATGAAATCCCCCAAGGGCTATCCACAATTGATTGCCAAGCTGATCCAATTCATGATGCACATCCTTGCCATGCTTATTAAATGCTAGACCTAATGCCACTATGTGCTCCATTTCTCATCAAACCTATTTCAGAGGATGCCATTCTATGTTTATCTCCCTCATGTCAAAGAATTGATTCCTTTCCACCTTCCTCCATGTATATCCAAAATCATACCCCATGTCAAGAGGATAATTTAGAGCATGAATAAATGAGTCCTAAAATGGATCAAGATCAATATATTCCAGTGCATTCTATCCCAAATGATCCTCTTCCATGTCATAAACACAACACCTTTTCAAGTCCCATTGGCATCCCACTCCCTAAGAAAGGTCAAGATATCGCTTCCATTCTTCCTAATGATCCCATTGAAAGTAAAGAGCAAAGAGCCTTTAAAGAGGAATCTAATGATATTCCTCCTTGTCAAGATCAAAGTATCCTTTCAGCTTCATGTCCATCACAAGAGCCTCTCGTCCCTTTAAATCAGCCACAAGATCCCTTTTTCCCTCCATATTCATGTCCTAGTCCTCCATACACCCTCCAAGATCTCATTTCTTTCGATGATCCCATTATTCCTCCCATTCCATCTCATGAAGAGCCTATCATTGATCCTAATCCCCCACATGATGTTGATCCCCCTCATGATTCTGACATGTTGATGCAAGATATTCATGAATCCACTACATGCACAATTGGTTCTTCCAATTTGGTCCCATCCGATACACTTCATGATCCCATAATTCTCATCATACCATGGCCACCTCATAACGGAATCACATCTTCCTCTGAAAGCAAAGAGTATCCTATAGGTCAAAAAATTTATAAAGGCAAAGGGGTAGACCTTCATGAACAAGAACCACTCCATATCAATGAGAATCTTAATGGTCATGGATTCAGTGACATTCCTCAAGATGTTGGTATTCCTACCAAACCTAAACATACACCTTCCCCTTCATCACCTATGCAAGGTCAGCAAAGGTACACATCTTTGAGAACCTTCCATCCATCCAAAAGACCTAGACATATTATTCCTATCCATCCATACATTTATTTACCTCTCCAAGCAATTTGGATGCTAAGAATAAAGTCTATGAGTCCAAAAAACCACATGCATTAAAGGATCAACATGTCCAATCTAATCGACATGTCAAAACAAAGCAAAATATTATCCAAAAAGAAAAAGAAAAATCTAAAAGGCCACAAAGGCCCACTGAGTAAAAGAAAGAAAAGTCAAAATTTATATGGGTTCCTAAATCCCTTGTGAAAGAAATGCATTCCAAGGAACCACAAAAGAATGAAAAATAAAAAACCATGTGGATTCCCAAGCAACTCCTTGAAGCACAACAATCTAAAGAAAAATCTAACTTGGCATCCAAAATTGCTACTCCATCCAAATCTTTCAAATCTATTTCACCATCACCTCCTTCATCCATTTTGGGTCATTATGTCCCAAAATCCATGACCTTTCCTCCATCAAAATATCAAAATCTGAGATCCACTTTCCCTCCATCAGTTCATCACCCCTCAAGGTGTGTGCCAATATTGATCTTGCCAGCATTTCCATTCGATCAAACCCAATTATTCCAATACCCTATCCATTATATAGCACCTTGTTTTCATCCTTTGATCCATCCTATCAAATCCTTTGCATAGAGCCTCAACTTAGTCACATTTCATTTCCGTGTACTTAGCCTACCAATGTCTTTGAGCATAATTTTAATAGTCATGGTCCATTTTTCAAGGATACTATACAAAAAACAAGATGCTTGAGTCTTTCTTCCATCCCATATCATGTATCCATCTTCTACTAAAAAATAAAAAATATAAAAAAAATTGAAAAGTGAAAAAAAGGCAAAAAAGGGTTTGAAAAAGAAAAAAAAGAAGAAAAATAATTTGTCTAGTGGTAAAAACCGGGCAAGCAGGCACCTTGGGCAAGTACCATGATGAAAACATAGAAAATAGGTGTCATGCATAATCCATGAATTTCTTGCATACCATATTTGGGGGCAGGTTTCATCCATTTTGTCATATCCTATTGCCCTGCATTACTCTATTATCCTATTGTCATATCCTATTGCCCTGTATAAGAGTTCTACTATTTGTCCTTGCCAGTTGATTTTTCTATGTGGCTTTTTGCTATCTATGTCAGACCATAGGCTTATTTTTGAGTTTTTTGTGTATCCATGTGTTGTTCCAGTATTGTTTTACTTTTTCTGAGATGGTTATATGTTTCATTACGACTTGGATGGAGGTTGATATACCTTGGCTATGGTCTATTGTGATTTCCACATTTTGGGTATATCATATTATTGAAATTATTGGATTTCTTAGATGGTTAATAAATAATGTTGTTGAAGTACTGGCAATATGGATTTGATTATGATTATGGATCAGTGTGGTATGGATCCTTGAATGGATATATTATGTGATTCTTTGGAGATCATTATTTTTATGTTTATGTTATACCCTAAAGGTTTAGGAACATGAAAGGGGGGATTGGCTTTCAGTTGGGTGTTGGGGCCATGAGAGATAGATCGCTAGGAGATGTCATTGGAAGTTTTTCTACAAACAAGTGATAAAACCTAATTAATTAATCTAGATGGGTTGGGTAGTAGCTTTGACATTAATAAGATAATAATATGATTTGTGGAGACCCACTCATTGCCCAGAGTGCTAGTTTAGGCTTAGGATGAGATTGGGAAGGCCTTTGTGTTGCCATGACTAAACTCCCTTATTCTTTCAAAGATTGAGATGGTTCCACATGGGTATCATTGGGTGTCGATGTCTAGAGATTACTAGGAAAACCCTTATTGTGATAGCATGTGATGACACTCTTCTCTAGATATGTTTCTTAGTATCTTAGCCTTGTTTTGATGATAGCCTCTAGTTTCTTTGAGCTTATGATTGAGCCTTGTATTGTGTATTTGGTTATGTCCTTTGTGGTTGGATTTCAGTTGTTGTTGTAGTTTATGTTTATGTTCCTTGGATGTTAGGTGTTAGCCTAGGTTTAGAGTGTGTGTGAGACCTCATGTCATTCTTCAGAGCACGGGGGTGGACTTTTTTGGTTCCACATGGTCTTATGGTTTGATACCTTCTTCCATTAGGATCTTCTTCATTGGATGTTCGTGTGTGTGGATGATGATTATTTATCTCTTCATCTTGTGCATGGATTCTTGGAGCAGTTATCATGTATTATTTGTGATTTGAAGCCATCATTTTAATCATGTACCTTGGATATTTGTATTTGTAGCAAGAGATTATGATTCATCATTGTAGTAGATATTATATATAGGTGATGATCCTTTTGTGTAAGACATGATATGTAATTTGGATAATGATTCTTGTAGATAGTGGTCATGGCTCCTATTTGGATTAGATGATGTATACTTGTAATGTTCATGGTTGTATTAATTGTAATATGAGATATGTAACATGTAAACACTTATGTGGATTTCCTTACTAAGAAATGGTCGATTATGTTCTAGAGTTGTTGGAATTTCTAGTTGATTGAATTAAAGGTTAGGAACATTTGGATTTGGTGCATTAATAAGAACCTATAGTGTTAGTGGTATTAACGGGTTATATTTCATGTATGCATAATGGTTAGTTAAATGGTTACTTTTCTATGTACTATTAGATGAATTAAATAAATGGTTAAGTAAGGAATCATATATTAGTATTGTTATAGATATTATTCATGTCTTAATATTGTGTTAAGTAATGTCATTGAGAAACCTTAGGGAACGTAAATCCATGTGATGTGATTTCATTTTCGCTTGTACATTTATGTTCATATGATCATGCTTAATTAATGCATGTGTTTATTTTGACTTATATATGTTGTATTAGTTCTTTAAAAAAAAATTTATCCATGTTTTCTAGTTAGTTGGTTAGTTTCTCTAGCGTGTTTTTGGCATGCATTATAGAAGCTAATTGGTTAGTAGATGCATTAGCTAATAAAGGCTATCACATAAATATGAGGGAGCTAATGTTGGATAGTGCAAACATCTATGTGGATGGTGACTTGGAACCCAATGCATGTTTGGAAGTCTCTATCTAATTGTTTTTGTTGGTGTAAATAATTATTCATTTTGGATATTATTACACTTTACTTAAGTTTACTTAGGAAATGCATTTCATAGTAGTTTCGGTATGAGACACTTGGGTGTTTGTGCCACATTGGGATAGTGTGTGTACGAGAATTTCCACCTTTTGTGGACTTATCTTGTTGTTACATTCCACATTCAGTGGGTGATCCACCTCATGTGGAATATTATATTGTTTCTCCTACCTACCCACACCTATTTCCTACCTACCCTTGTTTCTTATTGAGCGACATGTCATGTTTGTGTGCTCACATATCCATATAGCCTTGCCTATATAAGCAGGCTCATATTCATTGTATGTAACAATTGATGATTCGGTTGATCGGTATTTTCATCTTGATAGAATATAGTTTATTCCTATCAATATTTTGTCTCTCTATTGTATTTTTCATTGAGCCCTAGATCTTGGCAAAATCTCACATGGTATCAGAGCCTACTGGGCTTCATTGATTAGTCATTTTTGGAGGCTTCAATTTTCGGATTTGGGGATCTTCATTTTTTAGGGGCATTGTACAATAATTTGGACATCATGGTTGAATCCGGGGGGCCGTTTCCATAAATTTTTACTATAAAGTCGGCCTATTTTGGTGAGAGAAATTTTTTTGCCAATTTTGTTATATTTGTACAAATTTTGAAATTATTTTTACAAATATTTATTTTTTCTGCAAAAAGAAAGGCTCTTATTTCCTGCAGAAAATTTTGAAGAAAAAAATTGAAAAAAAAAATCAATTTTTGGGGGGTCTGCAAACCCCCCTGTGACCCCCACCGTACTTTGCGTTAGTTGTTTGCAGGGTCTGTACCTTTTTCGTGACCCAAAAACTCCACGTCGGGCCCCATTCTCTCCTTTCGTGTTGCCGCTGTGTTTTCTGGCCGAGTGCCCCCGCCGGCCGTTGCACGTCCTCCTCCCGCTTCCACCCTGCTGAGCGCCCACGCCTCCAGTTTCTACCTTGCTCCTGGCCGCTGACCACCGTCGCTGGCCCTCGCAACTGCCTAGCTGTCACTGCTACTCCCCCCATCGGCTTGACCACTAATGTCAACTCCCGCTGCCACAACCTGGCCTCGGCACCTTCCACTGCCAGCTGTCCACCGGTTGCTCCGCCGACACCACAACCCTCCAGCCTGGAGCCTCTCGCTGACCTGCAAGCTCCCAATAGGCATTCAACCCAGTGGGACCCATGTCTACCACATGGCAGGCAGCCACTAGCCTATGGTCAACATCCGTATGCCACGCAGCTCTGCCACATCAGCGACTGTACTCTGCCTGTAGTTAGCCAAGTCTTTTTATCAGCCAACCAGATCTGCCACGTAGGGAGGAGATGAAGTTTTTTTTGATGGCTAGATGGGCGATAAATTTAAGCCCATCACTTGCTAATGTCAGTGCTACACCAGTAGTATTTTGAAAAATTTTGACCCCCTCTTCATTGAGCTTTTTTAGTTTTGTAGTTCAACTTTGGAAGGCCATATCTTGCTCATTTTTGCTCCTTTTTTGGTGCAATTTTTTTTGAAATGGGCTAGAATTTCGTGCTCTTTGTAGTGGTAGAAGAATGTTATGATTTTCATGGATGGAGTTTTCATAAATCATAGATCTTCATGACTATACCTATCTAATCCCCGATTTTGCAACTTTAGAGGCTTCGTTTGGGGTCATACGACCTCCTTTTCGGGTGCCATTTTTTTGAAAGTGCATATTTTTTCATCTAATTTCATAATCTGCCATTTTTTTGTAGAGATTTTAAGTAAAAATTTTACATTCAAGTATTTGGCCATTCTTGGCATATTTGGTACTTGCATTTTGCTTGGATCTTAGTTTAGATCACTAGCAGTATTTGTTGAAGTCTCTTATATCTCATTTTGGTGCTATGGGTTCTCCTAAATTTCCATTTTTAACTCCTCATAATTATTCATCATGGAAGATTAAGGCATGGAGTAAAATAATAGAAAAAGGACTCATTCATTATGTAACTGGAACTATTACAACACCACTTGATCCTAAGGTTGATCCCAATGCTCAACTTGAATGGCTCACTAAAAATGCTATGGCAATTGGAACTCTTAGAAAGTATGTATCAAATGATCTCATTTTTCACATTGATAAGTGTACAACAATTAAAGAGTCTTGGGATATTTATCAGAAATTGTATGGTCAAGTTGATGAGATTAAGGGCTACAAGCTTGATAGTGAACTCACAACTTTGGATCCCAAGGATTTTGATACAATCCAAGATTATGTCACAAAAGCAATTGAGCTAAGAGCAATGCTAAAGGATTATGGAATTGACGAAAAGGATGCTCAATTGGTTTACAACTTGTTGGACAAGGTTCCTTTAGAGTATGCAGCCTTTGTATCTAGCTTTCACACTCATAGGTTAGCTCAAGGTTCCTCATACACTTCTCCCTCATTTGATTCATTCACGGAGATGTTGATACTTGAGCAATCTAAGTTGACCACGATTGGGATTCTCAAATATTCAAAGTCACAAGCTTTGGTGGCTAATAAAGGGAATCAAAGAAATCAAGGAAAAGGCAAGAATCGAAAGCAACCTAAGTCAAAACCACAACAAGATGGAGTACAATCTTCCTCTCCACAACAAGATGATTCATCATTCTCACCTAAGAGAAAATCATATAAGGAAAATATTTTTTGTGGATATTTCAAGAAGTCAGAACATGATGAAAATCATTGTTATAAGAAGGATATTGATGAGTTGAAGAATCTTCTCGAGAAGAGCAAAATCAACCTACCTTCTAGAATGTCTACATCAACTTCTTCTTCCAAGGATAAAGGAAATGATCATTCTTTTGGGACAGATAAAGGAAAGGTACAAGCTCTTTGTGCTACTAAAAGTCATGATTTAGGGAGATGGATTCTAGATTCAGGGGCTTCTTATCATATGACATCTTCGCAGTCTATGTTTTCTACATTTGAGCCTTGCCACATGCCGCAGATTTTGATGGGAAATCATACATACATGGATGTGATTGGGAAAGGATAAATTACCATTGGGGATAACTCCTTCAATGATGTGTTGTGTGTACCCCACTTGACAAACAATCTTCTTTTCATCTATCAAATCACACATGGGGAAACTAGGAAAACTGTGGAGTTCACACCTGATTTAGTTATCATTAGAGACTTGGAGAGTGGAGCTATCATTGCAACTGGGGTGGTTGATCATTCATCTTGGTTGTACTCTTTTTCACATTTTTGGTCCTTTTGATTATGTTGATTCTTCCTATGTTGATGATTCAGATTTTGAGGAGAGCTTTGGGCATTTAAACTTGGGGATTCTCACTTGTGACCCCGTTCTTGAGCCTTGCATTTCATCTCCTTGTCTTGATATCACACCGCCTATTTCACCTGATGATGCAACTAGTGCAACAATTTTGCCTTCTTGTGATTCAGTGCAGCAGGAGGTTTCATGTCTTCCAACTTCAGTTGATTGGGATGCCTACTTGACAAACATTACAGGTTTGTTTGTGGAGTCCTACATTGCAGATTTGGGAGACATCATTGATGACATTCATCTTCTCTTTGATGAATATGATCCTTCTTCGATCATTGCGAGGGATCACTCTGACCCTCTTGTGCATTCTCTACATGATAAATCTTTAAAAGTTGACATGATTGTGGATACTTTTGTACAAAACTTGGAGGAGGTCTCTTTATCTTTTGAGGAGACATGTGAGTCTTTGGATATTGTTCTACATTCTTCTCCACTAGATCTTGGAGTTTCTTTTTCAACAATGTGGCGTAGTTTACCACCTTTGGAGGGGGTAACTTTCAGCATTGACATGGGGATACTTGAGTAGTTTTCAGAGATTCCTTTCATCATGAGTATTTTTCCCACATCTTCCCTTCATGATAGGGGAGACTCCATGGATCCACCTTTGGTTTTGTTTCTTCCTAAGGGGAGGAATGTGGTTTGACATTTGTGGATCGGTTTCTTCATTCATCATCGAGCTTCTATCATTGGTGCAGATTCACATTGAGGGGGAGCTTCCTAGTCTCTCTTATTCTTCTCTCATATGGGGGGGACTTTTTCCTCACATGGGGTTTTGTCCTTCACATACTTCTATGAGAGTTATTTGTATCTAGTTTTCATCTCTCTTTTCGGGGAGGGTTTTTCCCTATTGGGGTTTTCTCTCTTTCCCTGCTTTGTGAGAGATTTCATTGCACTGGTTTGCATGCATTCACATTTGTACATGGGTACCTAACATGGCCTAGTAGCTGGGACCCATCTTGCATTGCTTAGTTGCATTGTAGACTTAAGTGCATTCCCCTAAGTTGCACTTTAGGGGGGTGTTGGTGTAAATAATTATTCATCTTGGATATTATTACACTTTAATTAAGCTTACTTAGGAAATGCATTTCATAGTAGTTTGGGTATGAGACACTTGGGTGTTTGTGCCACATTGGGATAGTGTGTGTAGGAGAATTTCCACCTTTTGTGGACTTATCTTGTTGTTACATTCCACATTCAGTGGGTGATCCACCTCGTGTGGAATATTATATTATTTCTCCTACCTACCCTTGTTTCTTATTGAGCCACATGTCATGTTTGTGTGCTCACATATCCATATAGCCTTGCATATATAAGCAGGCTCATATTCATTGCATGTAACGATTGATGATCCACTTGATCATTATTTTCATCTTACTAGAATACAGTTTATTCCTATTAATATTTTTTCTCTCTATTGTATTTTTCATAAAGCCCTAGATCTTGGAAAAATCTCACAGTTTCCTAATATGGTTTATTTACATGGTATTTTAATAGGTGGGACATGAGAGATGACTACAAGATATTAAATGGGCGCAAGTCATAATATTTTTTTTACAAGGATGGTGACCCAAGAGGATTCAAAAAGATATTATGTGGGCTACAATTTTGGTGAAAAGGTTAGTCAGGATGTGAGTGCGAGGAAGGAAGTGATGGGAAAAAATAACCCAAAGGTCTAATTCTGTGCCCTTTCTTTTAACAATCATAATGGTGTGGATTCCTATCCCTTTTTTCTATGCTAATTGTTGTTATTTGTTCATGGATCTGCTATATTGTTACTTTGTTGTCTATAATTTCTAGCTTCTTGTCCCCTCACTTTGTTTTTATAAGGGGTTGATAGTATATTCTTTGTTGATAAGGTTTTTTAGTTCCAAGGTCCTCAACATATATCCCATGGTCTTGCGTATATCAATTAGTATAAATTAATATCTTCTCTCTATAGTCATTTCGCTTTGATACTTTCTATATGTTTTTGGCTTCTGGTTAGTTGAAAATAAAGTTTTTGTTCCAAGGTATATTACTATAGATTGAGATTGAGTTTTTATCATTCTACATTAATATATATTTATGTATTTGCGCTTTGCCTTTAAAAAATTTCAATTTTTTTTAAAAAAAATGAATACTCTCACACTTATCAAATAAGAAGAATAATTCAACATAAATGCTATTAATTAATGGTGTGACAAATAAGGTAAGTACAAAAATTAATTTTGAACTCTTTAATTTAAGTCAAATAATATTTTTGAAATATAAAGTGATTGTACTTCCAAAATCAAGTTTGAATAAAATATGATCAAAATATAAAAATGTGTACAAAGATTTAAGAAAAAGATCCAACTTCATAAAAAATTACATCATTTATCAATATATAATTATATGAAAAAGATTCTCTAAAAATAAACTTAAAATCAATTAAAAAATAATATAAATATATAAATTTATATTTCACTATTACAATGTAAAAGAATACCTAAAACAAAGTACCCCCCCAAAAATCACAATCATTAATTATTGTAATTGACCATAAGCATATATTAAGATACACATTACACACGATTCTAAAGACACGTAAACCAAATAAAATGAAAACGTATCAAATCACAACCATTAATTAATGTAATTGAGAAAAATGTGTAAAATAAAATACACCTTGTAACACAAGATTCCTTGCTCACACTACAACTTGTGGAAGTGGAAATTGGCTAGGTAGAGAAAGCCTTCGAATAAGACAATTTATAGCACGACATGTGATAATGTGAGAAAAAAATTATGCAATGTGAAACGACTCATTTTTATTGTATCTTAATTAATAAATGTGAAACAACTTAATACTTCCATGGCTTTTCATATGGGTTCAAGCTATTCTGGCTCCAAAACAGACCTTTCGTATAACATGATAGTGCCATGTTAGTCAATTGCGGTCATTTATTGCAAAATCGATGGTGTAAAACGTGCGACTAACACGCGTGTTAGTCAATCTGTACTGCCGTTTTGGATCCAGAATAGATGCATCCTTTCATATGCCACTTTACACACTTTCACATGTCTCTATCACTAATAGCGTGGATTAATAGGAATGACTATTATTGTATATTATAATTGACAGCTCTATAAATGATCAAACAAGCCAAACTACACAATGACTGAGAAAAAGCAACATTAAGTTCTGACAATAAATAGACAAACAATGGAAAAAGTAGGGCTGATAATAAATAGACAAACAATGGAAAAAGTATTCTATAGAGATAGTTGAAGAGTTTGATCTATAAGGAAGATAGGCTCTTCCATTAAATTTAAATGAAAAAATGTTAAAACAAAAAGTGAACAAATTAATTTTTTAAGAAAGCAAACATGCTAATCAATAGAGAAATGAGAGAAAATTACAAAATTTATTCTTCATATAGTAAAAAGAATCTCTTGCTTAAAAGAATGCCATATCTAGTCGAATTTATGTGGATACGAGTCCAATATCCCAAAAGAACCATGTGTCAAGAAAAATTCTGTAGTTAAAACACATGAAAAAAGTCATGAATCTATATACAATTTTTTTTGAGCTGAAGGAAAACCTATAAAAGGTTCTTTAAAGACTTTGACTACACAAAAGGGGCAACGAGGGTCTAAAATTTCCATATGAACTAACCATGATCCCACCAATAAGCCATGGAAAAGTATACACCAAGTGAAGTGGGTCAACTTGGGTTCTGAAACTTGTCTTTTTTTTTTTCTATTTTTGCTAGTTGTTGTTGGTAGTATTGGACTTTTGTTTTGGCTTTTGCCCAACACTTTGCTGGTTTTTTCTTTGTCTGTCCCATTTAGTTTCTTAATGCTTTTATCTTTTATTGTTCCTTTGTAAAGGGTTTCAGAGTCCCTTCAAAACCTGGGTTTCCCATAATCAAAAACTTGGGTTCCGAAATAGCAACCTAGATGGTAATGAATTTGCATGACAAAACTAAGACTAGTGGCCATCTATGGGTTTGAAATAGGAACCATGGACAATTGAGGAGAAAGATAATGATATCTAAGATGGGGCTTATAATTAGAGAAGGTTTTTTAAGACCTAGTTCAAATCTTTCCACTAATTTCTAGAAGACTAAATAAAAAATATTGTAAACCATATTAGCTAGAATCACCCCTATAGTTGTGTCAAAGTTCTCTTGGTCTTGGTAAGAGAGAAAAAAGTTAGTTTGAGTTTTATTCAATGAAATGAGACTCATATAATTTATAAAGAATAGATTATATAGATAATGAATACCTTTCTTGTGAAATTGTAGGGCATACAAGCGAGGTCAATGAGCTAAGGAGCATCTTTGGTTATACACAAAACAAGAGCACTAAATATTTTATTGGTGAAGAAAATTCCATCATGGAAGTTATAAAAATTCTATAAAATCGAGGTCTTCATAGCCTTTCAAGCTCTTCATATGATTTTAGCCATAAAAGTTCCCTCAATGTGAACAACATCCTTCATGGTGAGAAATGATTGAAAAAAAATTCCTTTTGTGAAGGTTGATTAAGTAGATAAAAAGAAGAAATTTAGTGTGAAAAGAAAAGTTTCGTTAGCTTTATTTTTAGTGAATATATGAATAAACCTTATCACTAGGTGCAAAATAACCCCAAACCTCTAGATTAATGAGGGAGACAATAAAAGTTCTAGATGAATTAATGAAATCCCTTGTGACTATGGAGGCCTCAAATTTTTTTTAGAGAATCTTCTATATTTTTTTAGCTAACATGAAAAATAATACACATAAAGGGACATAATTTTTTTTTAGAAAACTTAAAATTTCCCTACCAAAGAAAGAAGCTTTACAATCCAATATCGAAGCTTTTATTAATTCTAGAAAGGATCATCGAAAGTCTTTTAATGTTGCCCCCATGCCTCGGTTGTCAATGTTCAGTTTTTCCCACATTGCAGAAGAATAGGAGAAAGCTTGTCCATGTTGTAAGCTTTGTGAGGCTTCTTCCAAAAATAATAGGCTAGTCATAGATTTCATTGTTTAAAATTTAGAGATTTCTCATCAAATGGGGAAGAAAAGGACATCAGTGAAGTAGATCTTAAACACTTGTTGGTACCTTATTATCTTATAGGATTGATAGATAAAACTTAGAATTCTAATTGACTTCATACTTCTTAATTGCATTTGAAGGAGTTTATTTCATTTTATGAGAAGCCACAATTTGTTCTCAAAGAAGAACATAGCCATACCATGTCATTACCTGTTGATATCTCTCATACCGAGGAATAAATTTTTTAGAAGGTTTGTGACTATTGGTCAACATCATTTGATACTATGATCTTGCTGATCTGAAGTATTATACCATTCTACAACAGTTTGAAGAGAATGCATACACTCTTAGGTTTATTTGTCACTGTTCATTGTGATCTATAACCTTAGTCACCATTTGAGGCTCCAACGTTTGTTTCTGAATTAAAAATTTCATCTATTTGTAAATAAGGGTAGCTCCATTACAAGACCAAGTCCTTTAAAGAATTAACTTAGTGACCAAAATGACAGTGATACAACAAGAAGAGATTGTTATAGGTCTGAGATAACATGCAAACATGACAATGCTATAATTATTTAGTAATGACTATGTAAATGGTTTGAAAAAATGAAAGGTTAAAGAGAAAAGTCACTAATAATAGTGGCAAAGATGGTTGTGACACAAGGAATCAAACAATAGCCCCATACACAATGTGAAGTGTGATCTTGGCTTAGTCAAACAGACAAGAATGAGCATCAAATACATGATAGTTTAGGGTGAGAGGATGAATGGACAAAATATAATGAGGTTGTGGAATCATATGTGAAACTAGCAGTGAGTGCATAGGTTTTGTTTTAAAAAGAGTATATCAAAAGAGTATATTACTCGATCTAAATAAGCAAAGTAGAGCAATAGTACAAAGAACATAAATTTTTTAAGATATTCAATTTTGGTAGAAAGTTTTGGATACCAACAGAGAAATTGTTAGCAATAGACTTAAGGATATCAATAAAAGGGAAACAATAGTCATTTAGATCCTTTGAAAAAGCATTCTATAATGTGATATTTGTGGTCTAAATGAATGAGACAAATAAGTATAACATGGAGCACAAGTTAGTCCATGATGATATGGAGAAAAATGCAATGATTGACAATCCAATCAAATGAGAAGACATCACATTCCAAGTAGCAATAACAATCCCTAGCATGATATAGAGAAGAAATCGTAAAAAAGGATGTTCAACTTGAGCATTGATACATTGATACATTGATGAAGGCGATTCCCAAAACAAATTGATAGTTTTATAGAAGATTACAACAATAAGGTAGATTTGAAACCAAGAAGAGAAAACATGATAGTTTAAAAAGGGTTGTGGACATTTTGGCAGTCATGGAGGCCTAATTTTGTGATTGTCAACATGCAATCCATTGGGATATATATTTAATATAAATAGACAAAGGTTTATTCCCAACATTTTATGTTAAGGTATGAAGTCTGTGGTGAACTAAACAACAACAATGAGAAAGCACAAAGATAGCATTACATGATAAAGACCATTTTGTAAATCTATTTTCAACCAGTTGGAAGCTATATACTAAACTAGTTGGAAGCTAAAACAAGTTGTCTTATATCTTGGCCAAGAGTTAGCAAAGAAAGTTGTTATGTGGGCCTTATGGAATATTCAGTTCATAAACAAGCTATCCTTAGCTCAAGAAACAATTGTAGACCAAAAGTTAAAGAGATCCTAGACTGTAATGTATTATTTTACCAATGTTTCAAAACATTATGCAAGAATTGCAAGATGATTTTTACTATACCAAGGCCAATTCAATGCATTGTAGGGTATAAGAAGAGTTAAAAGAAGAGTTATTTCTTTAAATGACGATAAAAGAAGTCCATATTCCCCTTTACCACCTTTGATCTTGACAAGGTTGAGGATCTTCATGAATGTCATGTATCTTGTTCACAACTTTCAGTCTATCACAACTTTTGGTCTTTATCCATTAGATTATTACAACCTTTTGTCCATATTCCTTTGATTATTACAACATTTTGTCACTATTCCTTAGCCTATCACAACCTTCAATCGATATCCCTTATCCATTTTTGATCGTGCTTACCCTATCCATATCTTATCGCTATCCATACACTCTTTTCCATCCCTTGATCTTGATTCAATGTAAGGACATAAAATGCAAAACAAGGTTTCAAAAACCTCTTGACATGTCCCTCATGGCATGCCATTGCTTTACATTGTAATATCTAGTCCCTTATCCCATCATGCAGTAGCCCTTGGACATTGAATCCACTTTGTGTTCATAATAGATAGCCTTTGTCTTCCCTCTATCCACCAAAATTTTAGCAAGCTTATTTATCGATTTGTCATATTCCTTGCCTTGCTAGACACTGAGGGCAAAATCATAAAAAATTCATAAAAATTAAAAAAACTCCTCAAATAATAATAAAAAATATTCAAAGAAAGCCTTGAAATAATCACAAAAACATTCAAAAAAAGTCTTGAAATAATCACAAAAACATTCAAAAAATGTTTTGAATAATCACAAAAACATTCAAAAAATATCCTGAAATAATCACAAGAACATTCAAAAAATGTCTTGAAATAATCCAAAAAAAATTGTAAAATGTCCTCCAAAAAAAACAACAACAAAAAAATGAAAAACATGAAAAATCTAAAAAAAAACACTTTGTTTCATTTCACCAATAAACTGTCCCTTTTGTACATAGATAGACATTTGTGTAGACATCAAACAGATGATACATTAAACATTGTGCTTAACAAATCACATATTAACAGATGAACTTTTCAACCAACCAATCATTCAAACTGATTGAAATTGTCATGTCAATCAATCAACATCAATATCATTATCGGTCTTTTCATCAACATTATCATGGGTCTTATACATGGTGTGGTATACTAGAAACCAGACTATGTCCTGTCTTAGACGATGTACTGCATTCCCTAAAACCAGACAACATGATTGTCCTTTCAATACAATATTATCACCTTTTGGTAATGAAGATCAGGATGTTTGTTTGACTTGTTTTGAATTGTGAGTCTTATATTTCAATGGTTTATCTTAGATCATGTTCCTATGTCACTTGATGATGTCACTGAGTGATTTAGAGCAGCCAGGATGTCTCATGATTATTTTTGTTTTGTTTTCTGTTTGTGGAGTGTTTCATAAAATTCTGGGGCAAGTATGTCTTGGGTGTCTGTGTTGTCGTGTTACCCTTGTGGCTGTCGCACATACCTTGACCCTTGACACATGTAATGTCTTAGGCTAGTTTTGACTCATTCCTTGTCTATAATGTGTCTGTTTTACGCAAAGGGATTGCATTATCACCTTAGCCTTCCTTGCCATGGTGTGCCGCATCCATTTTGCCATATCAAATAAAGGATCTCACCTACTATTAGAATTTGTGAAAGCAAGATTTCATCACATTTATCATTATTCACTTCTCACTTGCTTTTTCTTCCAACTAACATTTCTTCTCTCCCGTCAATCCTTAAATCTATTCATCAAATCAATCATTATCATGCCATTTACTCTATCTGATCAATCGAGAATTTCTTCATTTGGTATTAATCAACCCTTTTTCTACAATCCATTAACATTCTTCCCTTCTTATTAACATTTTTCTCTTTCATCATATTTTCTCTTTCTAACATTTCTTCTCTTTTTTCGAGAGATCATTCATTTTTTTCATACATAAACAATCTCTCGAGGGGGCATCCCACCTCGATCTCTCGATCTAATGGGGCATGATTTTTTTAATTATTCTTTGAAACAACACTCATAATCGCATTGTCTCAAAGATGGGCAAAATATAGACACTAAATAATGGATAACACCTATGTCTCCTATTTTTTAACATATCATGCACATAGTGCCTCTTAGATTTAATTAATTAATTAAATCTCCCTTCACTAACAATTCTTCTAAGTCCTAAATAAATAAATTTTATTATTTATTTATTTGTCCCCTTTTTTCATTAATTAAATAAATTCATTTTATTTAATTAACTAATTCATAGATATGAGCAATAAATTAATAAATTATTTTTATTAATCTATCATATTTATCTTCCTCCAAAATAAAGATAATTATTAATTCATCTTTATCTACTTTCCATGAGGAGATAAGTAATAAATCATGTTTATTAATTATCTCTATTTATCCTCTCATGTGAGGATATTTCCTGCTTTTCTTAATTTTTTATTCTTCCATTTTATCCTCTTATATGGAGATATTTAATAATTTTTAATTATTAAATCTTCTCATAAATCTTCCCAATTTTCAAATTTGGAAACTAATATCTTTCCTTGATTTTAAAAAATCAATCCTTTTGGCAATATCTCATAAATTTTAATTTTAAATTAAAAAATGAGGTATGCATCTTCAAAAATCTATTTTTTGTGAGAGGATATTTTATTTATTTTTAATTCTTCTATTTATCTTTTCGAATTAAGATATTTAATATTGTTTAATTATTAAAATATTCCTAATATTTTCAACTTGCTAATTTGGTATTTATGAAAAGTTAATTAAAGATTTTACTATTTATTCTCATAATATCTCCCCATTTGCTTTCTTCTATATGCATCCTTCCCCAAATGGAAGCTCTATTGTGCACTCAATCTTGTCTGTTGATTATTTTCAATCTCAAATCAATCTTAGTCATCCAATCAACCCCCAATTTTTCTATAAATTGATCCCTTTTGTCATTGATTTTCAACCACATTTCAAGTATCCTTATGCTATCAAAATCACTTTGCTATCATTTTGTCGTTATCTTTCTTTCAATACACTTGTGTTTTTAGGTGAGAGACGCATCCATTTGAAGGAGAAGGAAGAACAATGAAAGAGATGTTTGCATTTGGTTTGAATTTCTTTTAAAAATTTTCATTTTCATGCTTCTATTGAATGTGTTAGGATTACATTTTATAGCATTTAGCTTTTGTGGTTGGATAATTTGTGTTATGATTTCCTTATTACCTAATTCCTACATCACAACTAGCAATCACACCTTGGTGTGCAATGTGTACATCGAAGAGATTTGGAAGTTTAATTAGGACATTTTTCAGGTCTATTAGTTGCTAAAATTTGTGTAGTACATAAGATCAAGTGGGAGGCCATTTAGAAAATGATATTGTTTGTGCAATAGAGGTCTCAATGGATAAGTGATAACTTCAAATTAGGTACACATCCTTCCAAACATGATTATCTAATTGGAAAGATAATCTAGCTCCATTAGCAATAGGCTCATTTATTTTTCCAATACAAAGAGACAAAGAGATATGGATAGAAATTGTGAGTGATAGTGGGGAAGAGAAAGATAGAGAGAGAGGGGTAAGGAGATAGAGAGGAAGATAGAGATGGAGATGGAGATGGAGAAGATGGATACGGAGATAAGGATATGGAGAGATAAACAACTAAAGAAGAGGGAGATATATATAAAATGAAAGAGATAAACATATAGATAGAGAGAGAGAGATAGAGAGAGGTAGAGAGAGAGGTAGAGAGGTATATATAGAGAGAGTGAATAAAAGGGATAGATATAATTATATGGGAAGATAAAGAAAGAGTATGTAAGAGTGAGAGATAAAAGAGGTTATAGAATAAGTACTGGAGAGATTATGAGGATGTGAGTGATAGACATAGAAATAGGGAGAAATAAATAAGGAGTTTTTGTGAGTAAGAGATAGATATAGAGATAGAGATATGGAGAGAGTAATAAGGAGTTGAGAGAGAGAGAGAGAGAGAGAGAGAGAGAGAGAGAGAGAGAGAGAGAGAGAGAGAGAGAGAGAGAGAGAGAGAGAGAGAGAGAGAGAGAGAGAGAGAGAGTGGAAAATATAGGGAAGAGAGAGACATATATGAGGTGAAAGGTAAGGTAACAATTCATGAGTTTGAATAAACCTTGTTCTAGTTAAACTTAAATAATGAGTAATTGACCTATGATTTTCTAACATATATATCAATTTTCAAGTTTCTTTTCCCATGCATGTTCATATTTAACCCTTTGTAACATACCCTCTAATTTTTATACAAAAAATGGAATGCAACCATAAAATTAATGGCGACATTCAAAATGTTTTACCTGTGAAGTCAATTAAAGAATATATCACAAATAGCCATTCTAAATATGTCACGATGTCACCCATTCCTCCTACAAAACTAAAATTACATACAAAAATTATGATAGACTTTTTTTAGTCGAAAGTAATTCAACATATTTTGTAATTCCATCCTAATTTAGCATATTTTATGTAATCCCATACTTAAGGTTTAAAGAGCCATAAAGGGCTAAGAAAATGTTAAAAAGTAGAATTTTGTCTATCAATGTTCGGAAGTAGTGAGATTCAAACTTGTGGACAATGGCTTATTAAAGTCAAACATCTTTAATGGCCATTATTTACTATCTAAAGATTTGTAACAAAATATATACAACTTATCAGTGATAAATTTAAGAAACCCCCTCTCAAAAAATTGTATAAAATCTTGGTGAATATTTAATTTGGAAAAAATAATAATAACTTTTATTAGCAAATCTTTCCTTTTTTAAAGAAAAAATTAATTTTATTGGAAATTTTTTTTATAATCAATTTTTTTCGTAGAAAATATTGGCGAATCTTGGAAAATAATTTAAGAGCATGCATTAACTACTATTGCAAATCCTTTCATTTTAAAAAAATAGTCAATTATAGAAAAGTAAAGGCCTAAAGGTGGAAATCATTAATGAGTTTAAGAGGTAACTCTACTTTATTTAGTTTCTACCATTAACTTAAAATAATATAATAGCCCTTTTTGTATTTTGTGAGATAAAATGTACCAATAATTTGTAATACTCATGGGCCAAAAAATACATTTAATCATTGATTTCCATTGAGGTCAACAATTTGAAAGCAATTTCAAACCCACGAGCATTACAACTTGTAGATAGAATTTACCTCATGGAGTACAATAAATGTCATTAGTTTATATTTTAAATCAAAGGTGGCAACTAAAGATTGTTGCACTAGTACATTCGGGTCAAAATTTTGATGGCAAATTGTCGGAATTCCGACACAAATTCGTCGCACTACCGACAAAAAAAGCCGTCAAACACTTTGTGTCGGAAGTTCCGACTATCCTTGTGGTTGTCGCAATTCCGACATCACCTCCAACCTTTTCGACGACTGCCATGGATGCTCATACCCCGAAAGAATACCGTCGCGATCTCAGCCTATCGTCAGAATTCTCACTCCAAAGGGTAAAATTCCGATAGAGGAGTGCCGTCGGATGCACAACATCCTCATCGGAACTCTCCTGGAGGCATATACAATGACCTCTAGGAGAGTTCCGATGAGGAAGTTGTGCATCCAACGGAATATACGATGGTCTCCAGGAGAGTTCCGATGAGGATGCTGTGCATCCGACAACACTCCTCTGTCGGAATTTTACCCTTTGGAGTCGGAATTCCGACGATAGGCCAATTTTTCAGAAAAAATATTTTTATAGAAAAAGATTGACATTGGTATCAATCTTCTATCTCTCTTCTCTATCCCTCTCTACTATCTCTCTTCTCTCTCCCCTCTCTAGGTCTCTTTCTCCATCCCTCTCTTCTTCTCTCCCTCTCTACTTCTCTTTCTCTACCCTCTCCACGTCATTATCTCTTCCTCTCACCTTCTCTCTCTCTCACCTCTATAGGTCTCACCTTCCATTCCTCCATCATTACCCATGTTGTCAAGTTGCAAGATATTTCCCAAAGTACTTGGTTGCTAGGGTTGATTTGCTTAAGTGTTGAAGTCAAAGTTAGATGAGACCTGCATGATTAAGTTGTATTAAGTGATCAAGTCACCAAGATCTCAATTGTAAAAATGACTAGGTTCTAGGGTTTTAGGGTATAGCATAGGTCAAGATTGAGGTATGGTGGTCAAGAATTACCTTCCAATGACAAAAGACATCTAAATGATGAAGAATGAAGGCGATGAACTCATAGAAGTTTGGAGGAGATAATTTGACTAAGTTAAAATTTTGTTTAATAAGTCATGGTCATGATACTAGCTTGCTCATCAAGAGCAATTTGTGTGAATGAACCCTAGAAATGTGCCCATGCTAGAGAAGCAAGAATTCCAATAAAACCTAAGGCAATGCTAGTAAGGGGTCAAAATTAATGAATTAGGGTACAAAAAAAAAAATTTGGCTAAGTCGAGATGTTGCTCAAGGATGACCTAAATCATGGAGTGTAAATCAATTATGAAACATGATAATGGATAGGTCTTGACCCAAGCAACGTAAGTCCCCCTTGTGATTCCAGCAGATATCACATCACAATCATTGAGTCTATCTACAATATAAATTCAAGACTTGACTATTGGAATCTTGGAATCATCCCATTTGATCACGTAGTTTAGCACTTGGGAGGATTTTGTTCAAGAGAGGATAGAATACTTAGTATTTTATTTTGTGTTGCATAGTGCATAGAAAACACATCAACAAAAACCATTGAAAGGTCTGGTTAAAGCCTTCGAATCACAATCTCTATGAGAAGCTATCAAGAGTGCCTAGAATTTGGAAACTTTAGTATCCAAGAACATAATTCATAAGGCACCACTTTTAGAGAAACCAAAGAAGCCTATCAATGTAATATTTTATTTACCTTGGATATGTTTTATCCTAAGTGTGATATTCCACTATTAAAAAGCTTAATTAGGTAATATTTTTACTTAGGTAGAATAAGATAATGAGTTTCACATTCTCCTTCTTTGATTGAGATTCTACTTTTTCCTTGTCACAAATTTGGAAACTTGGATAAGCAATTTCTTTTTTTGGTTTTCTACCTCTTCATGATCCTCATGGATTTGGAATCTTGGAAGCTATATATTGTAGGTTTTTCCTCAATTAACATATGAAATGAAACTATTGTGAGCTTTCATATCTTAACATACCAAGGGCTTAAGTTTGGGGACGACATGGGGATGACGAAGGGGGCGGAGTGGGATGCAAATATATATACAACTTAAAAAATTAATTATAAAAGGATGTGTATAGAATAAGTATAACAACTATAAATAAAACTTTGCCACACTATGTAAATTTTACAATAAACATTAAAAATATGTCAATGATTGCATTGAAATTTGAACATTAACAATGGTGGTAGAGTTTTGGAACTCTGGGAACAAACTAAGAATAAGTATAAGAGTTGCAGATGAAACTTTGGCATACTAAGTGTTTAAACTAGTCAACATAAAAAAAATGGAATTGATTGCATTAACAATAAGAATGGTGGGTAGAGGTTTGGGGTCAATGGGTAGTGCCCCTTGTGGGGGGTTTGGGGTAGATCCCCCATCAAGGTTAGGGGGCATTGCCAAACCTTTAATACAGATGACATTTTCACAATAATTTCACCATTTTTGTTTAGAATTGGAGTTTCTAATTGGGGGCCATGGGAGACTCATAGGCATCCTCAAGATGGTCAAGAGACTCCTTGGAGTCCCTGGGACATCCCTAAGTGGTGCAGCAAGGGGATGTTTCCCCTAAGTATTGCATCCTAAAAAAATAGAGATTTTGGAGGGGGGAAAGGGGTCCCCATGTTTCAATGGTTTCAAAAGATTCTAAGTTTTTTTTTTATCTTGTCATAACAAAATATACTCCTCTTGCATCCTTGCATGATTTGAAAATTGAAAACAATTTGACAAGAAAAAACTAACTTCTAAAGTTTAGACTTAGTTTTCTTTTTTTATCCAAGTCACTACAACATTTCAATGATCAAAGTAGCTTTTTTTTGGTGGTTTCAAAGCATCCAAAAGTCTTGAGAAATTAAATATTATCTTTCATTCCACCAAAATTGGAGATCAAGAAGCATGCTTATAAACAAGTATTTGTTTGTAACTTAAGGCAATCGAATAGTTTTTGGGGCATTTTCAGGTCTAAAGAACCTACCATTGTGTCAAAAAGGCCCATAAGACCCCATTTTCATCTAAAACTTGTCTCTTTTGGTCATAGAAGCATTTAAGGAAAAAAAAAATCACAAAACCAATGATATGCCTATACCATACATATTTGAGTTAAAATAAAAATAAAAAATTGACAAGGTTTGGAGACCATTGAACAATTTGGGAGATTGCTAATACATACACTCAATTTGATGTATTTAATCTTTGAGAGGCCTATACAAAAGCATTTTGTAATTGCGAACTAAGATAAATTTCTAGTTTTGGCAGTTTTCATCATGGATATGGTATTAAATTCTGACATTCTATTGTCAAGATAAATTCAGAGAACCATTTGTACTCGAAACAAGGGATAGTGAAAAATTACATTATGTAGGATCTCCTACACTATCTCATTGAATTCATTCCTACACCAAGTGACTATGAACAAAAGCGTAGGTATTTAACAACAATGACATAGTCCATGGACTAGTGATCCTCCTCTTGGTACTCCATCTACAAATGAGAACATCTCTTATACACGTTGCTTCTTCTAGAACTTTCCATGATTCTTTGCAATAGGATTATATGTCTTCTAGATTCACCCCACTAGGACACATTCCTATCAAGTATCTTTACTTTTTTGAAAAGTAGACCACATTTCAGATCTAGATGACACCATAATGACTTTGATTTCCTCTTGCAAGATATTCCTCCATCATGTATTGCTTCATCAAAGTTCAAATTTGCTTCTTCAAGGGATCTCAATGATTCTCTATATAGTATTCTTCGTGTCTATGAGATCCACTTCATTGGGAGGCCTACTTAAACATTTCACCTCTGTTTGTGGACTCTCACCTTTCAAATATTGATGAAACAATTGGGAATATTTGTCTTCTCATTGATGATAATGCCCATTGAGTTACATCATCTCCCATTGTAAATTCACTTGTTCTATCCCCACCATATCATGCAACATAACACATTCTATTTCACATTGATTAAGGTCTCACAATTCAATGATTGTAGTCCCTGAATCTTCTATGGAACAATCATAGCTTAACATCAACATCAAGACACATGAGTCACTTCAAAAACCATACATCTGAATTCCTTTCTACATTCCACTTGAATATGAATTCAACAATTTGACAACTCAAGATTTCCATATTGTGAAAGGAAGGTGCATCATTTGTTGCAAATGAACCTACTACAACATTCACCATTCAACATTTTGCATTGCTTTTCTCTCTTCTTTGTGGAGGCACCAACTTTAGGGGATGGGGTGGGTCTATATTATCCTTCACATATGTCAATTGGGATGGAGTTTTGTCCTATGGATTTTCTAGTCTCTACTTTGAGAGGGTACACTCTCTTTATAATTTGGGGTTATTTCATATTTTACATGGATACCTAACCTTGTGACCCATTTCTTCTTACCTCAATTACACTTAAGAGGGTGTGCCAATGTACCATTTTATTCACCAAGTGGATATGTTTTATCGTAAGTATGATATTGCATTTGTTTGTTTAGTTTACTTAAGTAATTTCTTTTAACTTGAGATAATGACTTGCACATTCTCCTTCTTTCATAGGATTATGTTTTTTTCCTTATCCTCAAAAATTTGGAAACTTGGATAAACAATTCCTTGTCTTTTGGTTTTCTATCTCATCCTCATGGATTAAAAAGCTTGGATATCGAGTGAAGATATTGTGAACTTTTTCATTTTCTCTCTTATGAAATCAACTATGTTATGCTATTTTGATTTTATTATCATTTATATTTAACAATTTTAAAAATGTTATCACTTACATTAATTTCTAGGTTAATATTTATTTTGTAGATTCTAATAGAATTGAATACCATACCCAAACAATATCTAGTATGAACTAGTTAGTTACAGGCTAGGTTCCAAGCATACTTGGTAACACAATTTTTGAGCTTGTGTTTGTTTATGATTTAACGATTGATGCATCTAGCTTTGCTACGCATCTACTTTGAATACAATGAGAGGGTGATTTTGTCTAAGCCATGAGACCTTGCTATCTAATATCACCGAAGAAAGATACTGATATTTTACCTTGGAAATATAAGCCTTTTGTAAGTATAATTCAATGAATTGTGATAATAACTTAAAATGAAGTGAATTAAAATTTGATTGAGTTCCCCATTGTATTTTAACAAATCACCTAGGAAGATGTTCATTCCTAACAATTTCCAATTCTCTTTCTAAAAGGATGAAAAAGAAGAGAAAGGAACTAATTAATGTTGGGACAAAATTTAGAAGACCTATGTTTTGTGTTTGAAAGCTACTAGACTAGAGAGCATGGAAACAATCTGAAGTCATGGGAGAGAGTTTCAGTTCTATCTCTAGAAATTATGTCCAGTACTCTTGAATTGAATTTTTAAATCCTTCTAAGTTTAAATGTTCACGAGGAAACTCTAAAATTTTAATAAAATACATAAATGAAAACCAATTTTGTTTTTGTCGGAATACTTTTGAAAATCACATCACCTCAGTAATTGAACTGTAACAATAAGATTGCATACAAAGTGCAGGTTTGCTATGAAACATGTTAAAAGGGTTAAATTGTTTCAATTAATACAAACACTGGAACTATTAAACAACAATAGCTTGTTGGTAATTAAGATTTTGGACGATACCCGCATTTTACACCTTTTCATACAGTTACAAAGAACATAAAAAACATGTACGTGGAACTACAGATTCCAACATATGTAAAAATACAACAATCTAAATAAGAATGGGAAGCAAGTGGAGAATGGTTAAGACATGCATAAATAAAAGGAAAACAAAAATCTCTCAATGTGTATCACAAACAAATCAAGGAAAAAAGCTTTTAGGCAGGGGACCGATATGATCATAAAAATTTCAAAACTTCCAAAGTATAGAGCATTTGAGATTTAATAGAGAATGCACTAATTCATCTTTATTCATGATGAGGCATATTCACAACTTTTGTAGTCGCACCATGGTGTTGTTCATGTTGGCTCTGTTGGACCCTGCAATTAAGATTCAATATACATACATTATTCAATAAGATTAACTGTGCAACATAATGAAATATTGAAAAGTGTGTTATCTTATTGAGTTTCGCTTTGTTTCGAGAATAGTTTAATATTCTCTACTTAATAGGGCCAACCACATGAAGATGGAAGCTCATTTAGCCCCTCCCCCCCCCCTAACATCACTCTAAATTCCCTGTTAACATCTAACATTCATTCTTTCATCCATTATTAAAATATAGCATTCATTCATTAACACATAAAATTCATTAACTTTCATTAACATGCAACATTCATCAATAATCATCAACACATATCATTCATGAACATTCATTAGCACATAATTACATTCATTAACACATAAAAATCAGTCATTATCAAATAAGGTAGATTACAATCATTTCTTTCTTTTTTTTTTTTTGAAGCTATGTAAAGTCTAAGTGGAGCATCGTCTTCTTCATCATTTCCCCCATCTTCGGATGTTCTGCCCTCTTCTCGTGCTCTTGATGTATGCCTAGTCCTATACAAAGGATGAGGATGCTGAACCAAAGTGGGGTCCTCTGCAATAGCAAAGAATTGGGTTAAATTCAAAATATTTTTTTATTATTGTCACAAGTATTTCATTAATTTAAAGAACACAACCGTTACACTCTTTACCTGATGGGGCCACATCATCTTCCACATCATTTTGTCTAGCCTCAACCTCGACATGCTAAACACCCTCTAGATCCTCTAGAGTTGAAATATGAAACGTTACATTAATCAATACACCAATTGTAATTAAATTTGTTTAAAGGAATAACAGTGGTCCTCTTTACCTGATTGTGGAACATAACGTTCCTAATGTTGTCTACCTGGATCATGCTCCACTTGGTCACCACCGACTACATTCTCTAAAATATTAACAATAAAGGTTACATTAATTACTACACTAATTTTCAATTTAAGATGTTTAATTGAATTAATAATTACATAAAAAAATTTGAATAGCAAATGAATACCTCCACTACTAGGATGCACATCTGGACCTTCATGTATAGGTTCTATTCCACGATTATCATGCTACATTCCAATGTCATGCGCAGTGTTATCATTGCTTGCTTATTTAAAAAAATATAGTCACTTTATGTTGAAACTTAACATCAAATAGATTATTGGTTAAGTATTCAATTTGAAATAATTTTCATTTAGCTTATTTACCATTGTGACAGATGCATCAGAATCTCGTGTTTGTCCACTCAATTCTCGTAGTCATTCAGCCACGACTATATAGCCTTGCTGGTAGCCAATTCTCTTGTCATCTTCTGTGGGTGCTCTATTGAATTCAGAGCCCCGCATTTTTGCTTAGTATTGTGAATTTTGCTTGTATTGTTTGATAAAAAAATTTTTGTTTACAATTTATAAATATTTTGATGTGATACTTAATTTACTGATTCTTACAATTCGTGCGGCAAGTTTCATATAACCACCAGAGCCGAGTTTGTGTTGCCCATGCTTTTCTTGTCTTGCCTTGGTTGCCTTTGACATGTCACTAAATCTATGAAAAGTTTGAAATATGTTAGATTATATAAATATAATGAATAATTAGTACATATTCACATTCTTAATAGCATCACATACCTTCTTCTAGTGTCTGGTGGTGTATTTCCTTTTTTCCTTTCAATTCTCTCCTTTGCATCCAAAACCAAGTCCTTCCGCTCCATCTCTAGAATCATGGGGGGATGCTCATACTTTATGTTCTTCTCTAAATGTGTCCTGTATTGGTCCCTCAAATACTTTAGATATGTGCCATCTTTTTCTAGGAGCTTAGTCTTGTCGAATGTGTCATTTCCAAACAACCCTACCATAAGGTTTGTGAGTTCATCTTTTAACTTTTTTTCTTGGTCATTCCACCTTTAAAGAAAAAACAAACCTGTTAGATTTAGAAAGAAACTGAAGCTACCTTTGATATAGTTCAAGAAATGGATAAAAGGAAAACTATTCTAGCAATGATATGAAATCAAAATAGTGGATAAGGGTTAGTTCACGTATGATGTTCCACCTTTTACATATGGTGGGCCCAAATATCTGCAATGTAATGTCATTAAGAGTTTTATTAAAAATATCATTTCCTACAAAAAAACATGGGATCATTAGTCCAAAATGAGTGATCAGTAAGTAAATTACAATTAGACTATATATAATAATAATAATTTTAAAGTACCTGGAACCTTTTGTATCTTCAAGGGAATCAATTCTTTATCACTCACCACCAATGTGGCCTGCAATGTTCCCATACTAGCAATATGGGAAGATCCAGGAAATGATGGTATGTTATCACCGGTAGTCACCTCTGGCACATCCTCATGTGCATCTCCTGCCACAGTAAATGATTCCACTATGAAATGCCTCCAAGAAAGAACACTTCAAGGGTAATAAACACATAACGAAAGAGAGATAAAAAGAGGGATCTACCACCAGTGGGCGGGTCAACATGAGCCGGTGCAACAAACAATGTCTGCATGCTACATGCTGCCAACATTGCAGTCGGCAATACAGTTGGGGTCGACCTCGGACCCATGTCAACACCTGAAGAGTAATACATTAAATATATAAAACATTAAAAAAGCAAGTTCACAAGTCCAAAGGAGTGGTTTTAATATATAGAACATGGTCATCACCTAAACTACCTGCAATACCCTGATCATTGCCACCAGGATGACGAGCCCTTATAAATTTTTGTAAAAACAACACATACATATTTTAGTTAATGACATAAAAGAGAAAAAAATATAAACCATTATTGAACTTTTGTTATGATTAAAGCTTTCATTACTGCTTACTTGCAAGTTTTCCACTGTCCACAACAATAGTTGCACCCTCTCTATTATCTCATTAGTCTGAGGGCTTATGGTTGCCAAATCAACAATCTCCTGGCTAATTTTTCTAATATTTGTTTGTACCAATTGTATAGGGTTTGCGCTAAGTGCAATGTCATCAACGCATAACACTATCAAGCGCCCCACATCCCTATGGAGGTGCTGAGGTACTGCAGGTTCCTTTCCCTTATCCGGAACATCCGTCTATGACAAGAATATAATTAACACTATCAAAATTACTTCAAAATACTCAAGAAAAGATCACAATGTAACAGTTTGCTTCTATCTAATTTGTACAATTACAATGAGGTTTACCTGCTTCGTAGAAGTGTCGGGACCTACACCCCTATCTGTGCTATGTGGTGGATCCATGTGGCCCTGTGACAGAGAAAAAATATAAAAACGTTAGCGAAATGAAACCAATAGACTTAGCAAAAAAACTTAATAATACAATGGTTTATTGGATTCATTAATTGGATGTTGGCTTAAATGGTATATATATAGTACGTACCACCCCCATGATAGTAACTTTGTTTGTATATATATGATTCAAATTGTAATCCATTAGCAGCTCTTCCCCCACACTTATTGATTTTATTGCACATACAAACACATAATTTCCCTCGCGTGCCTCAAATATGCAATTGGGTTGCTTATTAGTTGACCCAAGTCATGTACTATTTATAAAACCTACAATATTCCCTGTTGCTTTTGGCCTTCCATCAATGTATACAGCCACTCATTTACTTTGATCATTATCTTTTTGTTGTATATAATTGGCTTATAGTGCATACCTACGCATACTTTTTTATATCGAACAATCTGTATCCAATCATTATAATTGTAACAAGGTCCAACAAACTCCATCAATTCAACAACTTTGTTGTAACAAACCTTTATGTTGTCCATGGAAAATAGGCCCAAACCATGTAATGATGAAGGTGCTATGCGATATATCCTCTCATTACAACAAAAATCAGTGTTTATTGGAGGAAGTTCCTTGGGTACACATTGTTTCAGTAGATGTTTGTACCTCAAGGGCACCTCAATGTTGCCTTTGGTCTCATCATCATAAGAACATGACCCCCCTTGAGCAAGAAAAAATTCCATGCGTTTATTGAATTTTCTTCTAATCTTTTGACCTCTAGTTGAACTCCCTATTTGAGATCTACTACATGTCTCACTTTCCTCTTCTATTCCTACATTTCCCTCACTCGAGGAAGACACATCTGACAAATACCTATTTGGTGATACCTGTGCACCATCAAATGAGAGAGTTAGTTGGTAATGAGAGAGATATTTTGTAAATGAGGGTAATATTGATGAAGAAGTCGGCCATAAAGTTGATGTTGAGATTAAAATTTGAGTAAGTCCAACTGGGGCCTCAAGTGTTGATAACTGTATTAGATTTGCTGCTAATGTTGAGGTTTGAAAAACTAAGGAAGTTTGTTTTTCTTGTAATTTTTTTAAAATATATTATTTCTATAAGGTGTATTGACATATACCTGTTGATCCATGAGACTGTGCAGGATCCTTGTCAAAGGGGTTCAGGGTCCTGCACCAACAATTGAGCATCATAAGCATTACATTTGTAATTTGATAAACAATAAATACTACAGTATCATAAGCATCACATATGTATCATCATATATGTACTTGAGCATCATAAGAATCACATATGTATCATCATAAACATGTAATCCATCAGATATGTATCATAAATCACCATCCATCACATAGCTAATAAGTAGTCCACATTCCATAAATAAACACAAGGTTCAAAAAATGTCACATGTATCATCATAAGCATGTAATCCATCACATATGTATTTTAAATCACCATCTATCACATAGCTAGAGGTGCATCATGAATTAATTAAGTAATGGCATTAGAATTCAAAACATATGAATTATTTATGTAACCATATAAGTCAAATCAATTTCTATCAAGATATCAATATTAAATAGATAATATAATAATCGCATCTCATACATTTCATTCATGTCATTGATCTTCTTCTTCATCCAACTCATCATCATGACCATCATGATCATGATCATCATCATGATCATGATCATCGTCATCGTCATCGTATTCGTCATCGTCATCGTCATCACCATCACCGTCACCATCACCATCACCATCAGTAGCATCATCATCATCATCATCAGCTTCTTCTTCATGTACATTTCCGTCAGGAACATCATCGACTAACTGCCGATCGTGATCATCATCTATATCATCTTCTACTTCTTCGATATCTTCTTCTTCCATCACAGTATACATTATCGGCCTTCCTCTTGGATCATGTCTATCAACAAATGACCAACCCGGTTTATGTGGAACCTCTAAGTAAAATACCTGCTCACATTGACTTGGAAGAACATAGGGCTCATCCCCAACTCATTCAAATGACCTTGTATTAACCATTGTAAATCCATTATCATGTTCGATAATAGTTCTATCAGGATCATTTTTATTTAGTCGTAGCCTATACCATTTGATGACGAACAGAACTAATTTGAAGGAATTAAAGTCACACTCAAGTATATCATCCAAAATGCCATAGTATCGATTTTGAGACTCTTGAGGATGTATGTTGTTTCTAGATGAAATATTGGTCACCTCAAAGACTGCAGTTATCCCAGAATCACAAGTTTTCTTCGTGTCATCCAACTGTTTGATGCAAAATTTATGACCATTGTAGCACATAGCCTTGTGGTGTTTGACCTGCAATATGTCTAACATATTAAAATTATTGGATCATGAGTTGATAAACATACAGGTGATTAATAAAATTATACGTGCCTGTTGATCTCTTAAAGCATATGCTAAATCAATTTCCCTTTGTGTAACATTGGAATCTCCATTACGATGAGCTTCTTTAACCAATGAAGCGACATCATCCCATGTTAATGTGCGACTAGAATGTTGACATCGTTCAATCCACACCGTCATCCAATCAAGATTGTTTGCAATATACAAATGTAGCGCATCCCACTCTCGACCAAATGTACAAATAATAATAGACCACTTACAACTGATTTATTTAGAAGATGAAGAATTAATTTACTACAATAACATCTTATAATTACCTCTCACTTTCTTCAATCTACCTTTCCCCATCAAGTGCTCCCCTTTCGAATTTATTAATGGGGTTGGGATCCCAAATGCAATCTACATGGATTTTTGCTGCAAACTTAGGAAGATATTCAGTAATGTACACCACAGTTTGGTATACCATATATCCCTCCACCATAGAACCCTCAGGATGTGCTCTTTGTCAAACCAAAGCCTTCGAAAATTTCAAGTGCCTCTCAACCATCCACATTGACCTAGTGTGTACAAGTCCACACAATTCAATCTCCTCAACTTGGTGTATGAGATAGTGTTCTTGTGCATTGAAAAAAGTTGAAGGTAGACACTTTTGCATTTCACACATTAGATGAGGGATTTTTCTCTTCCAATATTTTATATCTTCCTTGTGGATTTCTTTAGATGACAACCACCTAAAAGAGATTGAAGACGCAAAAATATATAAACGAGACTTTACAAAATAATATACAATATATTGCATAACAAGTAAAACAAATGGCAAATATAATATCTATACAAAAAATTGAACAAACATCACTACTTACCTCATGTATTTTCCAAGATCATATATGACTTGCTTGATATTATTGTCGAAGTGGTCTGGGAGAGATAGAGGTAGAATGTACTGCAACAATTATAAAATGATCTTTTCATTGTTTTCTAACATAATATAATGAAAAGTACATGCGCAGTATGCAAATATATAGTAAATACACAAGAATGTGAATTACCTTAATGGAGGTATGCCAATCATGCATTTTCATCCCTGGCCCAAATTCACTCTTCTTTGATATGAGATTGTTTATGTTCGCAGCAAATCCTGTGGGAAATCGAATTTTTCGTATGACTTCTTTTATAGAATTTCTTTGTTGCTCCGTTAATAACCAAGGAAGGGCACTTATATTAATCTGATCTCCATTGCTATTTGATTGAATGACATTTTTCATTGCATGATTGGATTCCACAATGTCACTACAAATTTTGACAATTTTTTCATTGTCACGCCTTCCATCCAATATTTTCCTTAATGTCTCTTTTATATTCTTTCCAATATGTATTGTATCAAACAAATGCACAATTTGTCGTTGCTCATAGTAAGGCAACCTACTGAATTGTCTGGGATAACTTTTTAGTCCCTTTGGAAGGTGGTCATCCATGCCTTGACGACCTTTAGTATCATCAATTACATCATCAGTAAACAAAACACGATAGAAAAATTCAAATTCCAAACATAAACCATTAGATGGAATGACATTACCTTGACGATTAATTCTATTATATTCCAACTTCCATAAGTGAGGAGTCATTCTTCGTGGCTTTGATGTAGTCTCTTCTTTCCCATTGAAAAGATGTTTTTCAGTATTCTAGTACTTATATTTTTGTGAAGGAAGTGCCTATACTCATCAAACACCTTCTTTCCTAAACTTTTTGAATGATGGGATTTCATCTTTGGACCACAAACTGGACATGCAAATTTTCCCTTTGTTTGAAGACCTACAAGATAATGTATAATTCTATTAAATCTATTAATTTTTATAATTATAATTATCATGCGCAACTTGAACACTATAACGTACCACAAAAATGTGTTAGCCCTGGGGCATCATGTATTGTCCATATAAGCATTGCATGGAATTGAAATTGTTTTTGTCCTATTGGTCTAGAGATGTCATACATGGTCACACCATTCCATAACTCCAACAACTCGTCGATAAGAGACTCAATATATACATTCATATCTTTAACTTGGTACTTGCCTAGTGAAATGAACAAAAACATTACATAATTATTGGTGTTCATTTTAGCCTTTTAAAAAGTCTATGTGCAACTATTTTAGAGAAAATATTGAAAAATGCAAGTTGCATGTTGTCAATTTATCCTCTTAATTAAACTAGATGAACAAGATATGATATATTACTTCCCAAATGAAAACTTTTAATTAGCTAGATGATAAAATGTATAAAATTTGTCTTAAATGTCATCCTGCACATGCATGTTAGTAATCTGAAAAATAAGATTTCTTGGACATTCGGACCTACAAGGAAATTTTGCCAGTTTTGTAAATAGAAGTGCTAACCTAACATATGCGCTAATTTTCTGTTCAAAAGCGCTAACCTACAGATCAAAAGTGCTAACCTAGACTACAAAAGCACTACTCTGTGGGTACAAAAGCGTGAACCTATGATGCGAATGCACAAAATTTAAGACAAAAGCACTAACCTATATGACATATGCGCTAACGTATGATGCAAATGCGCAGTTTTTCGGGCAAAAGTGCTAACCTATGATACAAATGCGCTAACCCGTCAAACAAAAGCGTTGTCAGAATTCACACATGCATGAATCTGCATTACAAATGCATTAATTTTATTTTTGTGAGATTTTTTTAAGGTATATGCGAGGTCCAGCACCACGGTGGACGCCAAAATGTGTCAACTTGAATTTTATCCTCAGAATGTTACTTGCAATAAGTTAGTTTCACAAAATACAAATGGAAATACTACAGGAAATCCAAATTCAACCAATGAAACTACATGTAGTACATATGAAATAAACTACTATTTTTACCTTCATGGCTTATGTCCCATTGTGTCCTAACTCCACTGTTCCTGGTTAAAGATGGTGTGCTCTTAGACAATGCACTGTTGGCTTCCAAGATGGCATATGAAGAATGGACTAATAAATTGTAGTTAACTGATATTATGATATGCAAAGCTACATGATTATGCTATATGATTATTTACTAAAATGATATTTACTGTTTGCTTCAAAAACTCACAGATGCATATGATTGATTGAAAACTATTTTGAAGACTCTCAAAGATTAACTCTCTCAACTTGAAGCTCTTGATTTTATAGACTTTGAGAGGATGAGATGATGTGGCTCAGGTCAACAGTCCTGATCACATTTGCAGATTTGGATGGCTATGAGAAAAGATGAAGGTTGAGAGAAAGGGGGAAGGAGAAGACAAGTGTCACTCATCTCACCTTGACTGGGTTTCTGACTGAGAGAATCTAGGGATGGTTGGAGGAAATTTAGGCATGAGAGGACAAGTGGACTCAAGTCCTTCCTAAGATGTAGGGGTGTTGGAGAGAATATAGGAAATGGTTATGAAATATGTGTACGTACACAATTTTCATTAATTTTGGAAGTTGGAGATAAATGATAAATTAATATTTAAGAAATATTAATTTCATTAGCCACATGTTTGACGAGTTGGCAAAGGGAAGATGAAGTGGAGATGAAAGATGAGTTGGATAAGAAAGATTAAATAATTTAAGAATTATTTAATATTTGAGACTATAGGATAGGAGAATAAGGATTAAATATTAGATATTTAATTGTTTGGAGGAGATAATTAGACATTAGCTATTTAATTAACCTGGTTAGAAGGAATAATTAGATATTATATATTTAATTATTTAGAAGAATATAATAGATGGATTAATTAATAAAATATTTCAATTAAATTAATGAATAGAAAGATATGAAAATGAATTAAATAAATTAATCTTTTTAAATTAACTATTTAATAAAAGAATAACTATTAAATAAATATAAAATATTTATTTAATTTCTCATAGACAATTTTTATGTGTATACAATTATTATTCCTAAGTCGGCCTGTGACTCAAAATAAAGTTAGGGTCTCCTACATAAACCCTTCCTTTCCTCATTTGAAGATCTAAGATCTAGCGATTGAAGGAGATTCTTATGAAGTGAAAGTGCAGGTTTTATGAAGTCTACAACAACAAATCAAGCATTCACCAAGTCTACATCAAGCATTTTCAACATCCTTTAGGAGATTTGAAGACATTGAAGAATAATAGGAGATCACCGACTGATGATTATCTTGTACCTCTCCCTTAGGGTTTGGTATGGTTTCATGTTATTTTCATGTTTTTGTATGAGCTTCATTTTCAAATTTACATTCATGCTTTAGATCTCTAGATCATTTGTGATTTGAAGCATTTGCATTTACATTTATAAGCATTTAGGGTTTGCTCTCCAAAGCGTAGGGTAGAACTCTAGATTTACTTTCTTGTTCATTTAGGATCTTGCATACACACAAGATTCTTGCACACACATTTTCAGTACATTACCAGTTATTTGTGGAAGTGGAAATCACCAAAACAAGGGGTTTGACTAAGGCAAAATCCTATAAATCCACCTAGACACCCTTTTTCAAGTTGCAGGTGCAGGTACAAGAATCCGACGGATGCATGAATTTTGGAATCGACGGAAGACATAAAACAGTCTCAGGGCCAGAATCTAATCTTAGATCATAGAGACATGGGCGTGGTGCCCTAGTCATCAGGTTTTTGCAGTTTTCTGTGTAAGATCTGCATCTTAGACCCTTAGGACCTCAGATCCAAAAATCCATCTTTCTGTCTACACAGAGACCAAGGTGCCCAATGCCCTGGTCTTGTTCATTCTGCATCATTTTTCAGCAACAGGTGCACCTCTGAGTCCATTTTTTAGCCCTTCTTTCTATATCTCAGTTTCAGTTTACATAGAATCTGCATTTTTAGTTTAAGTGTGCTTCATTTCTCATCTCTTAGTTTAATCAATTGTTGCACCATATTTCACATATCTACTCCTCATTTACAACAAAGGAATAGAAAACCTAAGAGATATTCCTTGACTCTCTCTTCCCTACAAGAAGTAGTTAAAGCGAGATATCCCCCTAGGCTCTTTCGTATTCCATTGTGTGTACATGAGAGTGGGATTAGGTCTTAGTTACTTGGTTCCATTTTTGTGCATCACATTTTGGTGAACCCAATCTTTTTTAAACTTGAATTTCCTAGTTAGATCTAGTTATTGCATCTTTCTTTTCATTAAAATGCATAAGAAAAATGTCATTCATTGCATTGTGTGTTTTAAGTTTTGTATGCATTCTTCATTTAAATAAATGTCAGATCTTTATTTGCAAGACTTTCATTCCTTTGATAATGCATTTACTTATGATGATTATGATTTTAGTAAGGAAGAACTAGAAGAGGCTTCTGATGAGTTTCTATACCCTAAACCTTTTAAACCTACATTTTACCAAAAGCTAACTAACCTTTTTGCTATGTCATTTTGTAGTGATGATAAAGATAAGTTGAATGGTTCTTCTCATGAATACATTCCTATCAACTTGTCCTCTAAATCTAGTAACATGGTTCTTTATAACAATCCCCTTTATGAGGACCTATCTCCTTTTGAATCTAAAGACAAACTATTTAATCGATATGATCATGCTATGTTGTATGATGCTCTTGATAATTTTATGTCTTTACCAACCTCTTCAAACAAAGATGACACATCTAAAAGATTAAATAACATGATAAATGTGAATGAAGATAGCAAACCTCTTTTTGTAGTTCAAGGTGCTTGCCCTTCTCCAACATCCTCACCTCTTAAGTAGCCTCTCTTTAAGGTTCAATGTGGTTATGGTAATGATCCTTTTTGCACTCCTAGTAAACTCGTTATCACGGTGCAAGGAGGATATCTCACTAAGAGTCTTTATGAGTATGCTAAGCAAATAACTAGAGAGAGTTATCACTCGGTTTCTCATACTTATAACACAAGAAACAATAGGCAACCTAGTCCTCCTCCAGTTATTCCAACTACACTTCCTAATCTTGAACCCATTCCTCTTCAAGCACCTCGCATTTCACAAGCCCTTGGTAAGGAGTATGATCTCATTGAACAACTCAAGGCCACTCCTGCCAAGATCTCCCTTTGGGGTTTAATTCAAAATTCTTCAACATATCATAGAATGTTACAAGATGCCTTGAAAACCTTGAATGTCCCACCAACAGTGACATCCAATAATGTGGCTTCTTTGATTGACTCTATAACCATGCCTAAATCTCAAATTGTGTTCACCCAAGATGAGTTACCTCCTTGTAAAGTTCAATATCAATATGACCCTCTCATGATTTTTGTTATTATCAACAAAAATTTTATAAGATGAACCCTTGTGGATAATGGCTCTGGACTTAATATTTGCAATGTTATACTATTGCATAAGATCAATGTGGACACTTCTCTCATCAAACCTGATTCCCTTACTATCTGTGCCTTTGATATTATGGCTAGTTGTTCACCACGTATCATTATCTTTCATGTTAAGGTAGGACCAGTTACCTTATCTACACCTATTCATGACATGCCCGATAATTTGACCTACAATTTGTTGTTAGGAAGACCTTGAATTCATAACATGCAAGCTGTACCTTCTACTTTGCATAGGCAAGTCAAGTTTATTTATAACAACAATATGTATACCCTACTCACCAATACCAATATCCAAGCTTGTTTACAAACATCTACTTCTAAATCTTCCTCTACTAGTTCCTCACCAATTGCTTCTAAAGTCCCTACTAGCATCCCTTCCCTTTCTAGCACAACTTTCTCTTCTACTAATCCTATTCCTCCTAGTGATCCTGAAGTCCTTGAAAAGGATTCTTCTCAATTCGAATCTCCTCTTGAATATGTCTTTTCCCATGAGAAGGTACTCTCGGATGATGATTGGGGGTCTTTAGACTTTAACCCTACTTTTTTAGGAGAATACAAAATCCCTTCGAGAGAATCTAAGGTTGAAAAGAATAAAGACGAGGATGAACCTAAAATGCAACCCACTTTGTCTAAACTATTAATTAACAACTTTGTGGCTACTTCAAATTCAAAACCTTCATCTACATCTACTTCAACTGATTTCGATATTCAAACCTATGAAAAACCTCCTTCCCTTATTGGAATGGCTAACCTATATGGTCTCAGTTTCCATATCCTAGCTAAGAGTGGATATAATGGCAATGGTTGTGGTGCTCAAGAACAAGGGATCAAATTTTCTATAGAAAGTAACTATCATGAGACATCTTTTGGACTTGGATACAATCCCCTCAAACCCACCAAAGCTTCCAAGAGACCATCTATTAGTGTTAATATCATTTATGTTTCTTCTAAACCCCTTTCATTAAGGCAAATAATTCTAATTCAAGTATATCTTCTTTCGATGTTTTTTCTACCAATGATTCCTTAGTTGAGTTCTTGGGAGCTTATAATAATCTTCCTCATTACCATCATAACCATAAGTTTCCCTATTGTTTGAATGCGAAAGCATACTTTGGGGAAGATGCTAAATTAGCTAAAGATAACGATGCAATGATTAGGAAGTTCCCTCAACTAAAGAATATTCCTCAACAAATTAATCTCCTTATAAGTTATACTATTGACATCGAGATGGATCCTTGTGATGAAGACAAAGTTATCAAGATAGGGAAATTCCTAACTGATGAGGAATAAAAGGAATATTCTGACTTATTACATGAGTTCCCTAAAATCTTTGCTTGGATATACTCTGACATGCTTGACATTGATCCTAAGATTGTCACTCATAATATTGTCTTGGTTCCTGATGCTAAACTTGTGTAGCCAAGGATTAGAAAAATGAATCCTAAAATAACTTTGCTTGTTGAAGTTGAAATTGAAAAACTATTGGACGTAGGATTCATTTACCCTATTGATTATTCTCCTTGGATTTTGAATATTATCATTGTAGCTAAACCTAGTAATAAGATTAGGATGTGTACCAATTTTTGAGATCTCAATAAGGCTTCCTTAAAGGATGATTTTCCACTTCCTAACATTGACATGATAGTGGATTCTACCGCTGGACATGCCTTATTGTCCTTTATGGACAACTTCTCAGGATATAATAAAATCTTCATTAATCCTCAAGATCAATTTAAAACCTCTTTCACCACCCCTTGGGGCACATTTTGTTGGGTCATGATGCCTTTTGGATTGAAAAATGCAGGCTACCTACCAACGTGCTATGACTCTTATCTTTCATGACTACATGCATAAAATCTTGGAAGACTACATTTATGACATCTTAGCTAAATCCATACTCCATCTATATCATGTTAAGATCCTTCGCCAGGTCTTTGAAAGAATTCATAAATACAACGTGCGCTTGAACCCCTCAAAAGTGTGTTTTCAGTGTGGATAGTGGAAAACTTCTAGGGTTCATAGTCTCACATCGTGGTATTGAGGTGGATATGAAAAATATAGATGCTATAATTAACATGCCACCTCGTAAAAATGTTTCCCAATTGAGGAGTTTGCAGGGAAAGATACAAGCAATTCATAGGTTTGTGTTGTAGCTTGCAGATTGGACTTTCCCTTTCACTCAATTGCTTAAGAAAAACATCACCTTTCAATGGAATGAGGATTGCCTCAAGTTTTTGAAGATTTAAAATCTTATTTGGCCAACACTCCTATATTGTAACCTATTGATCCCACTAAACCATTCCTTCTATATACAGCTGCTTCTTCTCATGCTCTTGCAACCTTATTGGCATAATGTAATAGTAATGGTAAAGAATGTCCGGTTTATTATATAAGTTGCAATTTTCTCGATTACGAAGTCTGGTATGTTGCGATAGAAAGGCAATGTCTTGCTCTTATTTTTGCAACCCAAAAGTTGAGGCATTACCTTTTGAATACTAAGGTTCATGTTATCATTAAATTTGATCCTTTGAAGCATCTTTTCTCTAAGAGGACCTTTCAGGATGTCTAGTGAAGTGGGTTATGATGTTGACTAAATTTGATCTTAAATTTTTTCCTCAAAAAGCAATTAAAGAACAATCATTAACTGATCATTTAGCTGATTCTCCTTCACTTCTCATGTCACCTAATCAAGAATCCTTTCCTGATGAGTTTGTTCTTCCTATTGAGATTGACAAAACTTAGGAGTTGTATTTTGATGGCTCTAGGTGTCGTACTAGCTCGGGGATAGGTGGTGTTCTATTTCCTCTTAATAAAAAACATGTTCCCCTATATTACTATCTTAACTTCTTATGCACTAATAACATTGCTGAATACGAAGCTCTTATAGCTGGTCCTAGAGTAGCTTTATCCTTGAATGTCAAACATATACATATCTATGGTGACTCTCAGTTTATCATTAAACAAGTTATAGGAGTTTATCAAGGTAAACAAGAAAAATATCACAATATCGAGATTTGGCCTTATCCTTGTTAGAAAAATTTGATTCCTATACTATGGAGCCTATGCCTCAGAAGGTTAATCAACATGCAGATGCAATAGCATGTGTTTCTTCCCTTGTATCCTTTGAGGACCTCACGATAGACCTTAAATTTATTATTCATAACCTTTCTTCTCCGACTATCGTTGATAATCCTAGTGATGTGGCTTATTGCTATACCATATATTCTGACTAATGGTACTTGCATATCTTAATATATTTGACTGATAGTACATTTCCATATTCCACAAGTAAAAATTGTAGAGATAGGATTCGTAAGTTATCCACAAGATACATTATCCTTTCTAACATCCTTTATAGGAGGGGTTATAATGGTTTACTTCTCCATTGTCTCAACAAAATAGAGATCCTGATTGCTCTTGAGGAGGCATTCAGGTGCTTGCGGGGGGCATTTTGGGAGTAAAACTTTAGTTCAAAGGTTTCTTTGAATGGGATATTATTGGCAAAACATGGAAAAAGTCTCCTTTGCATTTGTTAAGAAGTGTCACCAGTGTCAGCAATGCAACAATTTGATTCATGCTCCTGCACAAGAACTTAAGTCACAAGTGGCCTCTTGGTCCTTTTCCATGTGGGGCTTGGATCTTATCATAAAAATTTCTCCTCCTTCATCCCAAGGACATAACTTCATTATAACTACTACAAATGATTTTGTGAAGTGGGTAGAAGTGGTTCCTCTTTGATCCACTACTGCTGAAATTTGTCAATTTATCTTAGATAACATTATTGCTCGATTTGGAATTCCTTCCACTTTGGTCTCTGACAATGGGACTTCATTTAAGAACAAAGATGTGAAGAAATTTCTTGAAAAATACTATATTCAACATCATTTTTCTACACCCTATTATCCTCAATCTAATAGCCAAGCTGAGTCCTCTAATAAAATTTTGGAACAAATTCTTCGTAAGGCTGTAAACAAATATGGTAAGGATTGATACACCCAGTTTACTTATGCCCTTTGGGTTTATCGAAAAAGTGTGCATATAGCTACAAGTACTACCCCCTACAATATTGTTTATGGTGTTGATGCTATTATGCCTTTAGAGTTAGAAATTCCCTTGCTAAGAATTTCTCTTAATGGTATAATCGATGATGATTTTTATCAAGAACAACAACTTGAAATACTTGATGAACAACATATAAATGATCTTGAGCACATTCAAGTGTATCATAAATCCCTACAACGAAGTTACAATGATAAGGTTATTCAACGTTCCTTCTCAGTAGGTGACCTCGTGCTCTATGAGAATCAACATAACGTGAATGCTTCACCCGAAGAAAGAGGAAAATTTTGCTCGAATTGTGTTGGAGCATATATCATCACGAAGGTCTATGGATCAATTGCTTACAAAATAGTAGATGTGGAAGACATGTCACCTAAGGAGCCCATAAACACTATGCATCTTCATAGATGCTATGCCTAATCTTCTCCTTTCTCTTCTTTTCCTTTCTTTTCTTCTTCAAAATTGTATGATATGATAGCATGTCTTCATTAAAGCATGTAGTATTAAATTATTAATATTTGATCTATATTGCTTCATTCTTGACAAACATATTTTAAATTCTTGGTTGTCTTGAATTCATTATGTAAATTTTTAAGGAATTTACATTCTTATGTGCTAGTATATCATGCATTTTTCTTTATGTGTTTTGGAGGTAGGATATATCATGTTGTGTTTAATTAAACCTTTAATTAGATCACGTTAGTTATATTGTCCTTAACTTAAAACACATTTATTTACATCATCAATGTTGAATTTAATTAGTATTTGATTAGATCACACATGTATCAATTTAATCATGAAATAATAAAAAATCAATCACATAAGAATTAGATTAGACATCCATTGTTTTGCAATTAAAAGAACACATGTTTAAGGCTAAGATCATCGGCTATATCAACACTATCTATGGATGTTGACTACCCAAGCCCTTGGGTCCATATCGTGGTGGTCCCATGGGTGTATAACTGGATGAGAACTATGAGTGACTCTTGGAAGAGGCTAAGAGCTCCTTTGATGTCGATCCATGACTGTACCTCAATACATGACTAACTCTGCTCGGGACTTTGCTAGCTCATGTTGTAGCCGCTCCCCTTCTCATCTAATCTCTAGCTCTATTCTAACTAAGTCGAATAGATCCTCATGTTGTTCGACACTCCTCCGAGGTCTATGCATGATCTGCAAAGACCGAGGTATGCATGAAGCAATGATGATGTCAGATAGGGTCTGCTGGATAAGGGACCACCAATCCTGTACCTTGATTGTAGAAGAGGGAATAAAAATAAAATCACATATACATCATAATGAAAATTACAAGAAAATTCAATTAAATAGAAGACCTTTACCTGGATCTCCCACCTACCAGTGTGGATCATGTGTCATAGCCATCTCTAATCTAGAGTCGTTGCCCTCTCCATGCTCATAGTGTCTCTGTACCCTAGTAGGTGGCATTGTAGGAGATGATCAATGTAGACTTGAGGTTGGTTATCTAAGATCAAATACCTCCCCTTTAGCTAGTGCTACTAGTCGATATAGGGCTATGGTATCATCTTCAAGGTGATGGGAAACCTCCTCCTCCTCTTTCTTTCCTCATCCTCCTCCTCCTCTTCCTTCTCCTCTTTTTCTTCCTACTCATCCTCTCCCCCTTCCTTTGGGTCATCATCCTCATCATTCCCACCCTGACCTTCCTCCCCACCAATATCTCCATTTTCGCCTCCCTCCTCCTCATCATCTCTAGCCTAATGTTATCTCTCCTCCTCTCTCTCATCCTCATGATCCAATGTGTTTCCATCACTGGGGTCCTCAGATCTCTCATGATCCTCACTAGTTGATCGCCTCCATGGACCAGGATTACCCCTCAAATAGTCTAAAGGAAAAATAGCTATAGGAAAGTCTTGTCCCACAATGTGATGTACCTATGGTGAGCTCCCATGTCCTCATTAAAGGGGACCACAACATATCAATCAGAATCATCTGAATCTATCATCTCAATCTCATCATTGTAAGGCCTAGGAACTACTCCCTACCTCACCATCACCCGAGAGTGGCATATAAAAGCTGGTACATCATCTGGAACACTCCGCTCTAGCTTCAACTATCACCTAACCTAGTCAAAAAAGAATGGGACTGCGATATGGTTATAGCGCCCCTCGAGGAAGTGGTTCCTCTACATAAGCTAAAGCTGACTGCGCTAGCCTGGCCATGTGGTCATGCACTGATATGGCCTCCATGTGATGACATCTGATCTCGGTCTATCAATCACAATCCTCCAATGCAACAAGTCACCATTCTGCCATGGTCTGGTGAGTGGGTATGCATATGCTCTAGGGTCATCTGAGCTAATATCAACTGGTACTCCTACTAGCCTAGTGCATGTGATATTCTCGAACATCCAAACCTAAAGAAGGTTGCTTCTCATCAAGCTACATCCATCACCATAGACATAATCTCCTAAGTTATGCTAGAGATGCGCCAACATGGTCCATCCCTAGGAGAACATTGTTCGTCACTCAGATAGTATAAGTGAGACCCCATGCATGTGACTACCTCATCCATCTGGGAATACGCCTAGCCCCACTATGGCTATAAATGAGTCTCCTCATGAGTAGAATGGCACTGGTAGGATGTAGTAACCACAAAATCATGATTCATCCTCTAGTCTCATTAGGCATGACTCGCCCAATGCAATACCTCTAATCTCTCCTAAAAGAAGATGAGGTGTGACCTATTTGATATCTCACTATGCATCCTCTAATGGGAAGCCTCGACATGCGGTACATCTCCTCAAGTGTCACAATCATCTCCCCCACTGGTAGGACAAATGTGGAAGTATCTATGTCCCATTTCTCCATGAGTTCCATAAGCATCATTGGATGCAACTTCATGGATGAAATGTTATAGATGTACCACAACCCTACTACCTTAAGTAGCTCTCTATCGTCCTGAGACAATCAGGGAATTTGACTCTGCAGACTCCGATATGTGTGTCTGCCAATGTGCTCTTGCATATAGGACAGTCTCTACAAAAGTCAACTAATCAATAGTATCATTCTCTCTTCAAAAATCCCGATCCTATGCTAACCCTTGGTCACCTTAGTCATGGACCAGGATGCCATGGAAGGACCAGGGCACTTTGGAAGGACCAGGGTGTTGGATTTGGTTGTTTTCATTGTTGGTGCTAGGATATTTTCTTGTCATTGATGTCAACATATTCCTGTGGTTTATTCTAGTGAATTTGAGAAGATTTTTTGATCCGGTTTTGTAGTTTGGTTTTCTTGATCATTGTTTTGTAGAATCCGGTATTTCCTTCGGTATATTTCGGTGTGATCAGATCTTGTGCTGAGACTTTGGATTATTATTTGCGCTGATCTTGTGTATCTTCATTTTAGATGGTTTGTGATTTGGTACACCACAAGTTATCTTTTTTCATGACAGTTGTGGATTGGTTGTGTTCTTGAGCTTTAAGACATTGACCGATGAAGATTTGAAAAGAGGTGTTGGTGCAACTGTTCCAGATGATTCTAACATTCTTGCTGGTGTTTCCTAGTCATTTCCTATTTGTTTTGGCGATTTGCATTGATCATTGTGCGAGTTTTTTGTGACTTCTATGATCCGGTGATGATTTTCGTGTTATGTGGTATTTTTGGTGGTGAAGCATGTTGCGGTTGATCTTAGCAGGCTTTCTGGTGGATGTGATCATTTGGAAATTTGAATTAGGTCCATGCTATGTAATATAAATCATAATATTGGTTCGTTGGTTGATATTTGTATCGTATGATGTATTTTTTGTAATTATAAGTTGAGGGTTGAGGGTTTAGCAGCGATTACTTTAGTGGCGAATATTCGCCAATGGCGAATTTTTCACGTCGGCCCTGTCGGAAATGGCAAATATTTTGTACCATATGGGGGTGGCCATGTCACCAGGACGTTATCAATTTCCGTCAACGTCATGACCCGATCGCCATATGTTTTATGCAATTAAATGTTTCTATGCGATGATTTCGCCAATACAATATATGGTGGATGCACAATAAATTTAATTATTTCGCCTACACTCTCTGAGGTTGCCTTAATAGATGACCTTAATTCACCTATAGGCATGTGAAGATTTGTTATCCGGGGAGACCCAATTTTCCCAACATCTTGCCGACGCGTGTCTCCAGTCACCCCAATTTTCGCCAACTATATTGTATTCTCTATTCGCCTATTATTTGGACGACCTATAATCGCCTCAAAAATTACATAAGTCATATTTGGACGACCTATAATCGCCTCGAAAATTACATAAGTCATGTTATAATTACACGAGATTCGCCAAATATTTGTATACTAGTAAATTCCTGCGGAATTTGCCATATAAGGACTGGTATAAATACATGCAAAGATCAGATCTATCTCAACACAATCTAGTGGGTTCTAGGCTCTGAATTCTGATCAATAGTGAAGTTTCAAACCAAGGAAAATCATTGTTGTTGACTGTATTGGTGACTGCCTATTACCTAAAGCCTAAAGGTGAGCGATCATATTTTTGAACTGGTATATTATACATTATAGTCTATGATTGCTTCTTCAGCAAATTGATATTTTTTTGGCAGCCTTTATTTCATTGGAGATGTCGAATAGGAAGAGGGGTAGGAAACTTGAATGTGGGGAAGGCCAGGAGAGGCCAACAAAAAGCAGAACGTTGTCTTCGTACTTTGGCATTAGAAAAGATTGTGGTACTGGTGAAAAAATTAGGAAGGTACATCATCACAAGTACAAGTACAAAATTCGCAACCTGCACCGCATGTTGAAGATAGCAGTGAACCTGATATCTCAGATCAAGATGATCTTGAAGAAGATTATCTGGTAGATATCCAAGTTAGCCGGAATGATACAATCAATTTGGGTGATAATTCCATTGATGATAATGCACGGAAGGGGAAAAGAAAAGCCATATATGTCAGTCAGGAATTTTCAAATTAATTGGGCATCGAAGTATCTATTCATTGAACCAGTGGAGAATCCAATTGAAGGCGAGCCTCCAATAGAATGCAAGTGTAAGATTTGCACTTGGAAAAATAAGAAGGAAATTAGGTTGCAGCTAAAATTTGACACCATAGAAAAGCATATGGGTAAAGTTTATGAAAAACAAATGATAGACGGGGTTGAAAAATCAGTGATAAGATGGAAAACAAAGAATAAATGTAAGCATGTGAGGAATGCCGAAGAGTATTATTTTCATGAGAAATTACAGACGAAGCTTGCTGAAGTTAAAGGTTTTATTGAAGCTGTTTTTGGAAAAGCAATGCAAATAGAACAACTGGGAAAAGTTGTTCAGTTAAGCGTTGTTTTTCATATTTTGAGCAGAGGGCGTGCTATGACAAATTTCCCATCAACTAGTGGTTTATTACACTTTTTGAAAGTTCCTAACTATCCTAATAGACACTGGTCAGTAAACAGTGGATGGGAATGGGCAAGTTGTCTTGCTGAGGTTGAAATAGAAGATGTACAAGAAAAAATAAGAGAGTCAAACTTCATTGCATTTTCTTTAGATGAAGTTACAGCAGTAGACAATACTTCATGGGTATGCATGCATGTTTATACTGTAGAGAATCATACCCGCCAACCTCATCTACTATTTGTTGCTAAAATGAAGGAGAGTACGACAGCGGAAAATTTATTTCAACTAGTAAAGAGAAGTTTAATTGAATATGGAGGTATGGATGACATGCCGGTAGCCAAAAAATTGGTTTGTGTTGGAGCAGATGGAGCTTTAGTAATGCAAGGTCATAGGAACGGTCTTTGTACAAAGATTGAAACTTCATTTGCACCGTACATTACTGCAATTCACTACATGGCTCATAGAATGAATCTAGCTTTTGGAATTGTGAGCAAGTTTGCTTCGGTTAAAAAAATCGAAATTTTAATCAGAGAGCTCTACTCACACTTCTGTCGAAGTCCCAAACGATTTATGGAATTTCAACACTTTGCTGATGGATTAACTAATGGGAACAAGCTTCTCAAGGATAATGATACCAGATGGATCTCTTTGGATGGTCCAGCGCATTGGGTGTTTTCAGAATATCCATCCTTGATTGGACTATTTCACACAACTCGCGACGAATCAGATCAACCGAAATTTCTTGAACTTCTTGGCAGGTTAAGTAATTTAGAGACACTCTTAACTTTAGTAGCTCTTCTACCCATGCTAGAGGAAATGAGGAATATTATGAAGGCTGCCCAAAAAAGAGCTCTGTATATTGTAGAATATGCTACGCTCCGTAAGATGACATGCATGACCCTCAATAATCTCTATCGAAATGAACCAACACTATTTGATGAAAAATTTATTAATTGGCAGACACTCACAGATTTGAACAATCCTGATAACTTTTTACAAATCGGTGCAGATGGGGTGGTATGTTCCAATGTACGGGGAGTTGAGATACCAATGGACTTCTATTCCACGATTGACCCCAAGGAACTAGGAAAGCACCCCAGGAAGAAACTAGCAAGAGTTACAAAGGAAGATTTCAACAAGATTGTTGAGACTGTAACTACTTCTATGAAGAAAATTGCATATGATCTTTCCTCAGAAATTAGAAGTAGATTCCCTCCTGACAACCTACTCAAAGCCATGTCTATTGTGTTTCCTCATTATTGGAGCCTCAACAGTGCATCTGATTTTTGAATTAAGCTACTGACTTTGATAAAACAATTTTGCACATCCAGAGAATTGACTGGAGTAACTATAAATGGAATATTAGATGAAACTCATCTTCAAGAGAAATCATCTCGTTTTGCATACACTATGAAACAACAATATGCCAAAATGGAGAACCCCCGCGAAGAGGGATCAGTAACAAGGGTTTGGAAATATATATCTGAGAACACATCCTTGCATGATTCAATGCCAGAATATGTGAAGCTTGCTGATTTATGTCTTACCATGATATTGGGTTCGGTGGAAGATGAGAGAGTTTTCAGTGCTTTGGGGTTCCTAAAATCAAAGCTAAGAAACAAACTAGACAAAAATTTGGAAAATTGCTTGAGGCTCTATACATCTAGGTATGATGTCCACACTTTTCCTTACAATAGGGCACTGCAAATTTGGAGGTCCAAATGTGAAAGAAGAGGTTTGGGCAACACTTCAAACCAAAGTGTTAGTGGGACTAGTGGACCTACTGGTAGCATTGAGATGCTGTTTGGCGAAGATATGTAGACTCAGTCTCAGAGTAAAGAAACCACAAACAAGAATCAAGAAAGCACTAAATTTGATGAGGATGAATGGCAACTGTAAGAGATTGGTATTTATTAATCTTATTACTATATCTCATCATTCATATTACAAAAGCATATTACTTTTTGCAATTAGAATTTAATATTGATTTGTAATTTTATTTTTCAACTTTCTATTTCCAGATTTAAAATAGCATAATAAAAAAAAACCATAATGTGTTTATTGATACAGAGATGTTTATTGTTTATTTATACATGTTTGAGTCTCAAATCTATGTGATATATTTCAGAACCATATGATAAATTTCATTCAATAGTAATACACATGTCAAGAACTTAGATTTTCATTAATTCTTTCAAAATATAGCCATATGATACATTTCATTCAATAGTAATACACCAATCTGTGTGATTCTACATGCCAATTGCAAAAGTGAATACAAAGTTTTAGAACCCTTTGCAAATGACCCTGAATTCCCTTTTCTAGAAACAAGAGAGCAACAACAACTCCTGTGTGATTCTCCAATGTCCATGCAAAAGTGAATACAAAGTTTCAGAACCCTTTGCAAAATTGCAAATGACCCTGAATTCCCTTTTATAGAAACAAGGGAGCAACAACAGCTTCAGGTCGAATTGCAAGTTTGCAACATGTGAACACTGAACATCAAAATCACAAACTCAGCACATATTTATATGACCATCAAAGGTCGTATTAGCAATTTAACATCTGCTACATGTTTGATGTCTCCTGTTCAAAAAACAGAGTTCAAAATTAAATATTAATTCATGCCATGAGTCATGACAAATTAAACATAGATACTATCTATAGGAGTGCCTAAAACCTAGTAATCAGAAATAGAGAAATGCATAAATGTTAAAGCAAGGGAGAATTTGAGAATACGCATTTACTGGCTGAAGTTTTGCAGTGTGCATCATAGATACATAGGCTGGATTAGCAAAATAGCAATAGCGAGTGTTGTTTTTTTCCTATTCATAAATTAGATTCATAGGCTGGATTAGCAAAATAGCAAACAGGAAAAAACAAACTTGAAATTAAGAATAAAAGAAGAAAATTGTGCAATACATACTATGATTCTTAAGAATTCTGTGCCAGTTTTTGTAGGGTGCTCCACTCTTCGTCTGATGGAAGGTCAATATTCTGTAAACTATGGAAAGTCAACTCCAACTTCGTCAACATTCCATATTTAGAAGATTTACTTGACATCACTGTTTCATCCAATAGCAAATTTAGAGTTATAAATGGTTGGATGAATTCCAGAAAGCTTTTGGGAGTTGTGTCCTTTGGAAGCAAGTCTAAATCAGACTTCATTTTTTTCTCCATGATTTCTTTGTAAGCTTCTTCTCCAATGAATTTCTTTTCTATGTCAACAGGCTTAGACAAACCAAGTTTAATCAAATTATTTTTCTTTTCTTGCAGCTTCATTATCTTTTGTCCACAACTGTCCATAACTTCTGATGTTTCCCTTAGCTTCTGGCATTTTTGAATGATAGATGATGTCTTAACTGTGGCATCAATGTGGCTCTTAATTCCCTTAGATGCCAAGTAGCTGTCACTAGAACTACTTTCAGAATATTTTTTGCCATTTTCTCTTTTGAATAAACATGTGTGTTCTTCTCATAGTGCCGTTTGATTTTTATAAAAATTTGTCTCATACTTTCAGTCAATTGAAACCATTCACACAACTTCTCACTCCTCTACATTATTTCCTGCCAAATGTTTTCTTGTATATACTTCGTTGTATTTTTCATATTATCTTTGAATCTATCATCCAAAGTTTTTATTTTATCATTTGCATTGTGCAGGTCTTCTTTCATTTGTGCACATTTTTTTCTTTCTTCCTCTACTTCCTCTTGCAAATGTTTTTCTTTTTCCTTCCCATGATCCAATAGGTCCTGTAATTTTTTCATCTCGGCGGCAACAGACTCATAACTTCTGTATAATTTTTGAAAACTGGCTTTTTCCTCAACAATTTTTTTGTTGCTTTTAGCCAGTTTTTCTGTCAGGTCCTTCAATTCTGCATCCTTCTTGTCCTGCTCTGCAATTTCTACTGTAGAGCCCGAATTTTTTATCCTTTTCTGTAATTCATTGCACTTGCTATTAGCTGCTTTCCTTCTTGATTTTTCATTTTCCTGGTCTACCTGTAACTTTTCTATTTGTTTCTCCAGTTTATTTTTTTCTCTCTCCACCTTTAGCAGTGAAGTGTAGACCACTTCGTTAGTCCTTTTTGACACACTAATTTTGTCCACATTATGTACTTTGGAAAAATCCATTTGGAGGGTGCTAACTTGAAATTGAGAGGGATCTATCTAACTGTGTGGTGGATTTTTATCTTTAGATGTGTCCGGGGGCATAACAACCATGAACTCCATCATATCTTTCTGTGGGTCATATGTTGGAAATACCTTGTTCCTTGTAGGTTGTTCATTTACAACTTCAGACATGGAATTCCTATGAAATGCTTTCTTTTCTTCTTTATTTGTTTTTGTTGTGTGTTCATATTTTTCATAGTAATCATGAAATTGAAAATCTGGGCTTGCTGAAGCAATTGAATGTTTGAAAGGTGACATAGGAATACCATAGGCTCCAATTCCACTTATTCCTGTGGTTTTAACTAATGCTTGACCAGGATTAGGATTACCAACAACAGTTCCTAATGATGTCCCACTCCCACTGACACTTTCATGTGTAGTTTTCATAGTCTTTTGAGGTGTGTGATCTGAAGCTGCAAATGATTGATTTGTAGTGTCAGTGGCACTTGATATAGGATTCTCAATAGTATGAGATTGAGTATCTACCTCTAGTGGCCTCTTGCGAGAGATATTTTGTTGTTGCCCTTGTCCAACACCAAGACAACTAGTATCAGTAGTAGTACCCATGCCAACATCACCAATCACAGTGGCACTTGACTGAACAATAATAGGAATACTATCCCCAGATTCCCCACCAGTGGCAGTGGCACTTGATTCACCACCAATGGGAATACCATGATGTGGTGGTGGTTGTGGATTTGAACCTAAAACAAATGTATGTGGATTCTAAGGGTAATGAGTAGTACCTATCGGTGACAAATCTAAAAAATCAAGTCCAATGACTGGTTTATAAGGACCTTTTGATTTTGACCCACCAATCACAGCAATACTTGACTGAACAATAATAGGAATACTATCCCCATATTCCCCACTAGTGGCAGTGGCACTTGATTCACCACCAATGGGAATACCATGATGTGGTGGTGGTTGTGGATTTGAACCAGAAACAAATGTAGGTGGACCCTGAGGGTAATGAGTAGTACCTATCCCTAATGAATCTGAAGAATCAAGTCCAATGACTGGTTTATAAGGACCTTTTGATTTTGACTGTGATGGAAGTTGTACCTGAAGTGGATACCAAATGCCCTCTCCTTTGGGACCTAAACCACCACCTTCAAAACCCATTTTTTTCACAAGGTTTGCCCCTTTGCTATATTTGTCTTTCATGGACTCACTGACTCCACCTAATATTTTAGGCACTGTAGTAGTTGTTGGAGGGGGCTCAATGACAACCTCATGCTCAACATCATCACCTTTAGTCCCACCATGCTCCATATCCCACAATTTTCTAAACTCTGCATCCTCGTCGATGCTCTGAAATTCTGCACTTGTCTTTGGTTCACTGAGATTCCTCCTCATAGTCTAAAAATCATTTATTTTGGTTTGAGTCCAGCAATTCTCTTTACATTCATGTAGAATTGATTTGGGAATAGTTTTCTTAGATGGATTAGCAAATTTTATGTAGAAATTGTAGGACCTCCTATTTTGGATGCCCTCATTGCCCTGGCCCTCCATAATTTGTGATGAAATTTCTTCATTTGTCAGCTGCAATTTTCTCCATCTCTTTTTTAACCTCATCCCAAGAGTCCTTGTTTCTAAGCTTTTCTAGCAATGGTTTACTTTCATGTTGACATAACGCTGAAGAGTTCCCATTTTTCTTAAGCCTTGCTTGAACTACACCGATTGGATCATACTGCCAGAGACCCTCATCACCAAAGTTAAAAACTGTCAAGAAATCATGTACCACAATGAATGCTTTTCTCTCAAATGTGAACCCTCCACATGAGAAAGGCAAGGAAGGAAATATGCTCTTCTTTTGCTGACCATGGAAGTGCCTATCTGTGCTCTCCAATTGCTATACATACTCTAATACAAATACCCTCTCTGTCACATGTATTGGAAGTCTGTATGGTTTTACTGCCGCTCCGTAAAACCTTAACACAATGAATTCTTCCATGAAGAACCAGTCAGCCAATTCTATTTGACTTCCGAGTTGAATGCAATCTCTACAAGACATAGGCAACCTAGGCATTGGAGTGCTTGTAATTTCATTATACATTGGTGCCAAAAAGAAGTCTACAAAATGGTTGTAGTTCTTTCTGTTATCATGCATCCTTATCTTTGGGCTCCAATCATATATTGGATAGTCTGTTCTCTTCCCAGTCTTCTCATCAATCTTATAGCTTACAATTTGAAGCTTGTTGGTCTCAAATATTGCACGATACTTGGATAGAAGGAGATAGCACAAGTAGGATGAGAACCTAAATGTCTTACAGGAACCTTTTTTGATCATAAGTAATTGTTTTTGCATGGATTTTACAATGTGATCAATAAAATTATATCTTACTAGTTGACTTGCACAATGGATATTATAAATCATTTCAAGAAGGCTTGCACCCACTTCCCTATCATTTTCCAATCCCAGGCAAAATGACAGCAAGGAAATACTGTCCTCAACCCATGGAACAAAAATTTTAGAATCATAAGGAGGCTTATGATTCTAATCCAACACAATACCAGTACCAATCTTTATTAGACCTTTGATAAATGAATCTATGTGACTTGGATCGAGACTCTCATAATTTCCTGCCAACTTTTCAAGGTCAATTTGGACATTTGAATTTTGGGCTTCAAATTCTAGGTTCAACAAACAAGCAAATTCTCCCTCGTTTATGAATTTCCTCTTTTGTATTTTTATTGACAATTGCTTTTTTACCTTCATCATAATTTTCAGCGTAGACCATGACAAAATCAGGGCAAGGGAATACTTTAGGTAACACCATCCTTCCCAATCCAACATCCCATGATGCGATTTTATTTGTTATTTTTTGTAACATTGGGTTGAAAATAGAAAATTTTGCCTTGGATGCATCTGCCACCTTACTAGACAATGTATATCTAATATCTATGATACACTTTTCACCATGGGTAGCAGGGTCATAAATATCATGGTATTCATCAGTGAAACTTGGTGTTTTAACCAGTTCGGTTAGGTACATTTTGTTTTTCACTTGGCTTCTTGTTGAACTACTGCTTCCCATTTTCCCCATCACTATTATTGTTAATAATTCAAAATAATGCTAGGCAGCTAGATAAAAACCTGAAAATGCTAACCCTCAAATTGGACCACGAGATTACCAAAAGCAAAAAAGGTGGGATGTAGGTGTTCTAGATTTTACCCAGAAATTGGAATTTCTATTTCACTAGATTGGCGCAGACAGTCTCTATTGCAACTTGCATTCCTCAATCTAGTAGCTGTTTCTGAATCTCCCTCGATTTACAAGTTTATCCAAGAAATGAGACGATTATGATTTACGAGTCTCTTATTTTTAAAACTCTAAAAAGTAGAAAAGTAAAACCTAAAGGGCAAAATATCAAGAATCATGTTGTAATTTTATTAATTACTTAATAACTATTTGATGCCGAAGGACAAAACATTCATTACTTCAGTATAAATTCCGAGGACATTAAGAATCATGTTGTAATTTTATTAATTATTATTAATTATTCGATGCCGAAGGACAAAACATTCAATACTTCAGTATAAATTCTGAATTTATGAGGACATTAAATGTAATACTTTCAATTCCAGGCGAAGTTCTCCCAAATGTGTTCACTTCCCACATTCAAGCTGAAATCCACCTTAAGCCGTTGATCTTTGCTCATCCAATGGACGAGGGACCAAGGTACCTATTGTGACTTTACGGGTGAGTTTTTTAAGTATGTTTAGTAATTTTAAACTTCTGCCCGAAAAAGTGCTTTACAGTCTTACTTAAATTTAATTAGATTTAAAACGTTTCAATTCCGGGTGACGTTCTCCCAAATGTGTTCACTTCCCACATTCAGGCCGAAATCCACCCTAAGTCGTTGATATTTGCTCATCCAATGGATGATGGTACCTATTGTCAGTTGTCATGGGTCCCATCACTTCTGCCAGTTTTCAGGCACGTCACCATACTCGTGTCACTTTTTCGGTTTGATTTTTAGTCTATTTAATCATTTTAAACCTTCGCTCGAAAAAAAAGCTTTATAGACTTAATTGTATTTAATTACATTTAAAATGTCCAATTCCGAGCGAAGTTCTCCCAAATGTGTTCACTTCCCACATTAAGGCCAAAATCCACCCTAGCTGTTGATCTTTGTTCATCCAATGGTCGCGGGTCGATCTTACCTGTTTTAAGATGTAGTGGGTCCCACAACTTCTGCCATTTTTTCTGGCACGTCACCATGCTCTCGTCACTTTTCCGGTTTGATTTTTAGTCTATTTAATCATTTTAAAATTCCGCTCGAAAAAGAGATTTTTAGAATTAATTATATTTAATTAAATTTAAAATGTCCAATCCACCCTAGCCGTTGATCTTTGTTCATCCAATGGTCGATGGTACCTATTTTTCAATGAAGTGGGTCCCACGACTTCTGCCATTTTTTCTGGCACGTCACCATACTCATTACTTTTCTGGTCTATTTTTAAAGTCTACTAAATCATTTTAAAATTCCTCCCGAAAAAGAGATTTATAGTCTATAGAGTCATAGACTATAAGTATTAAGTATAGACTTTCACTTAATTCTATTTAATTAAATTTAAAATGTTCAATTCTGGGCATTGGACAATAGTTTGAGATAACTATTAAAAATAATGTTCATATTATTTGTAAAAATTTTAAATTCAAAAATAGTATTAAACATGAAACTTAATTTCTAGAATAAAACAAATAACTAAATAAAAATATAAATTTTGATCTGCAATTTGAAAGGTAAAAGTTTAATATTAAAAAGAAAACATTCAATATTAAATCTAAAATATTAATTTAACGTTTAACAAAATTCTTTGAAAATATGTTTACGATATATCATTTTCAAAAATAGTTTAAAAATATATATATAATTTCAACATAAATTTAGTCTATTAATTTAAAAAAATGTGCAACTGCAGTCCTCAACCTGTTAAGGCGAGAAAATTTGGAAAGTACAAATGCCAAGGTGGCGATTAATTGTTGCACAAGAAGTTGTCTACAGCATGCCGCACGAAAGGAGGAAGGGGAGGATGGCAGGAAATCTTTTTCGTGATCTCATGGAATTAATGTCTTATTGTGCACATTCATTACCCGGCCTATAAGAGTTAAGACAGAGGCAGATTTTTTTACCTTTTCATCTGTGTACCACTTTTTGCTTTGAAGCAGCTGCAAGTGCAAAACAAATCTATATTTTGTAGTTCATAGAATCATACCTTCTGTAAGACAATGGAGGCCAATTTCACACTTCGAACAGACAAGAAGTTGGTGCCCTTTTTGGGCAAAGTATCTGATAAATGAATGCAAGGACTATTTAGGTTTGAGGAGAAGTTGTGGGCAACAGCTCGACTGATGCTTGTGGAGGAGGTGGCACATATCAATCACCGGTATCAAACTAACATGGAGGTTTACTCTTTGATTATGGTGTGGGCCTGTGAATTCGAACTAGAGCTAGAAAAGGTAAAACTCACATTGGTCAAATTGATTGATGGGGAGTTTTTGATTAACCTGGATTCAATCTTGTTGTGGGTGGTGCCGGGAGTTGGCATTCGAATTATGGAAGGGGACGACCAGGAGGAATTGCTTCCTTTTATTCGTGGCCCAGAGGATGAAATCAAATACCAGTGCCATGAACAAGCTTGAGTGGGGTGGGAAGCGATGAAACTCTTTGTTCAATTAACGAGGGTGGATGAAGTCCTGAATGCTTTGCATGTGGTGGCAAGGATGGAGGTTGGTAGAGCATTGAGAGATAGGGCTGGAGAAGGAAGGGCCATACAGCTACTGGCAAGCTTGGAGGGCGACCTCGACTTCGAGTTCCTAAACTGCATTCCAAAAATGAAAGCTGAAGTGGCAAAAGGGAAAGCCAAAGCATTGACCTCTGAGGAGGGAAGGGACTGGGTGGACCAGTGGGATAGTGAGACTGAGTGAGCGGCCTATCGGCAATGAACTAATTTTTTTGTCTGCTTGCTATAAGCTATGGACAAATTTTGTATCTTGAAACGTTTCAATGAATTGAATGAAAAAACCTTGACCAATAAACTTTTGTATCTTGCAACTTTTGAAATTTTGTATTTTGAATGACTATATAGTAATAGTATATATTTATAAAATTATAATCAACCATAATCAATGTACAAATAATTAATGGAATGAATTGAATTTTTTTTTATAGCATTACATAAAAAGATCACGGTATTAAATTTATTTCCATTGTTTAACAAATAATTGAAATAATGTAGCCGGTAGCTCATATACAAAAAGCATTTGAAAGAAATTAATTAATAAAAATGAAATAGAATTATAGAAAGCATTTTTATATCCATAAGAATGTAAGAGGCAAAGTGAAACAAACTGGAATTTGAAAAATTATCATTAAATTATTTATGCTTTTGAAATTTACAATTTTTTCGTCAGAGACTTGAGTCCCTCCAAAACTTAAAAGCCAAAATGAGTGAGCCTCTAGCACTCAGCCTGTTAGGGTTCAAGGACATAAGAAAAAAAAACTACAGGTAGTGGAATTGTTTACAATTTTTCCCTATGAATCTGGCCCTCCTTCCATGTAGAATTCTTCAGATAGCATAAGCTAAGAGAATTCTTCAAGCCACATGTAGTTTGGAAAGTCATCTAGGAGGAACCATTTCCGGAGGAAGTCCCTGCCAATCCACGCCCATTTTCTGTGACGCGTCAGCTACTCCGCATTCAGGTTTAGGAGAAATGGTTGCCTGGCCACTGGCAGTGTTTGGTCAGGGAGGAGAAGCTTGGATAAATCACTCACCCAAGAGATCCCCACCCCTACTTCTGCAAGAACGACAAGAGTAATGTCATCTCCGAGGAAGTCTTCCTTAAAAACCTTCCTCAACAACATCAGTATATCCACCTTGTCTCCTCCCAAGTCCAGAAGAGACGCTAAGAAGCAGGATGTAATGTCTATGTTAACATGGTACCTATTTTCGTTTCGCAGAAATTCTCTGTCCAGCACCATCCGCACAGCTTCATTGGTGAATGACCCAACCTCCTTGTAGACTGATTGGAGGGTTGGGTCTCTAACGGAGCCTAGAAAGGCCCTCTGGTCCTCTGCAGAAATGCTTCTCAAGCGGATGGGAGTGTCCATCTTCAGAAAATAGATTAACAAATTAAACAACCTGAGCATTGAGCAGTGAGCCTATAAACCTAAAATACTGTGAGCTCTGGCGATTTATCTACTAAATGGCAAAGACTAATTGAAGATGAAAGAAGTAGAGATCATATATAAATTGTCGAAGCTCTTGATTGTAATAATTACTTCTTTAACAGTATTAACTGGCTATAAAAAATTTTAAATCTTTCGTATCTCTGCAAATCTTTCCCATAAATGCACGAGTGTGTAAAATTGGAAACAACTATGAACTAGTACCAAATTGGCAAGTATGAAGTATCACATTGTAAGTTGTGGGGACAGAGTGGATTGCCGTAAGTGAAAAGATATATATTAAATGAACGAAATTATGGATCGTGATTCATGAAATTTGATAGGTGTCTATTGAATCCAATTCCATTCCGGGCACTTTCTGGTGAGCTATGTTCTCTTCAAAAAATTGGGTCGAAATAAAACTTCAACCATTGATATACAATCATCGAACGGTTTAAAATCATTGATAGATTTTAGGTATGTGTCACCCTTTACGTGTCAAAGAGGCCGTGCTTATTGATACATCGTGCAGAGTTCGGACTCAATGTATTATGTGATGTGATGTGCCTTGTCTATTAATGGCAATGAATTTATGAAATCGCCAATGAATTATATATTATACCATAAATAACAAAATATTCGCCAATACATTTAAATAATTTTCAAGCAGTGGATAAAAATCGCCAATACATTTAAATAATTTTTCCTTTGGAGTAAAAATTTTTGCTCATACAATTATATATTTGTTCCTTTTAACAATAATTATTCCCCTCCCACAATAAATATTTTCCCCATAGAACAAGGTATTATTCGCCAGAAATTTATGGCATTTTTGCACACTAGAAAAAAAATCGCCAATACAAAATAATTTTCTCGTCATTTACAAATTTTTTTTTGCCATCGATATGAAAATTCCCCCCCGAAAATAATGTCTGATTCGCCAGGATTTTACATAGTTGCCTGGGGGAGGGTTTCTTAAAGTTATCCCTGGGGTTTAGCTGACCTTGTTTTCAAGGTTGATGATTTGTATATGTAGCTGAGATACTTATGTAATTTAGGTGTCGGTATTATGTCTGTATTATCAGAGAGAGGTGATTGTGCAAACAAGAGAGTTATTATTCAGTGAAGTGTTGAGGTGAGATTGGTGTTGCAGAGCAGAAAAATTGCGTTTAACCGGAACTGTCATCAGGCATTTGTAGATGCTATCATTGTAGTTCATTCCTTTTGGATTGTAGTCTAAATCATATTGTAAGTGAGTGAGACTTCCCCGAGGGTTGTAACCTTCTAGGCAAATATCTTTTAGCAGCGAGCTCTAGGCAGTGTGCCTGAATGCATGTGCATTCCCCATTGTAATATTTTCACACACTATTGTAGAGTATCATCTTACTATGGGTAGGTTCCCACCATGGTTTTTCCCTTAACCGAGTTTTCCACATCAAAAATCTTGGTGTTGTGTGTTGTGTTGTTAATTTTCTTATCTGTTAGTGTTGCAGTCTATCAGTTTGGGTTTTGAAGTTTGATTTACTATGTTCCGATGAAGACTGATTCAACCCCCCTTTCAGTCTTCCTTCTTGATTGCTGCTAACAATTGGTATAAGAGCTAGATCCTCTAGTAGAAGCTTAATCGCTTGAGGAGATCTGGGATGGCAGCTCAAGGTATTCTTTTCAAGAAGGACAGTCTTAGGTTTGATGGAAGCAACTGTGTTGTATGGAAGAGACTGATGGAGGTGTATTTGAAATGTATTGGAGAGGATTACTGGAAGATTACTAAGAATGCTTATGTTGTTCCTCAGAATGGACCATCCACTCCTGATGAGGTTAAGGAAGCTGAATATAACATCAGAGTGAAGGAATCATTGCTTAGTTCCTTGACTGATTCTAAAATGACAAATGTTATGGAACTTCAGACCACACATGAGATCTAGGAGAAGCTTTAAATACTGTATGAAGGTGATAGTCAAGTGAAAGTTGCTAAGTTGCAGAGTTTAAAAGGGAAGTATGAGACATTGAAGATGGGAGATGATGAGAACATACTTTCGTACATGGCTAAGGTGAATGAACTTGTCCTTGGTATCAGATCTGTCGATGGAAAGATTGAAGAAGATGAGATTGTTTATAAGGTGCTGAGATCTTTGCCTCCTGCTTATAAACACAAGGTTGCCGCTATTGATGAGATCCAGAGTGTGACTACAGTGACAAGAGATGTGTTGGTTGGAAAACTTGCTGCATTTGAGCTAAGCGAATTTGGAGAATCAAATGGAAAGTCTGAGATAGCATTCAAAGAATCAACATTGATATCTAGTAAGCAAAAGTATGATCCTGATGAGTGTAGGATATCCAGATATGAAAGAGAAAGAAAAGAGACAACAAAGCAAGAAAGAGAGCTTGATAAGCTTGAAGCACTGATTTCCTAGAAATTTCCTAAAGGTGTTGGTAAGTATGATGGAAAGTTGCCCTTGAAATATTTTTCTTGTAATAAGATAGGACATTTTGCTTCTAGATGCTCGGAGAGAATTGCTAAATATGACAGACATGATAAGTTTGATAAGCATGATATGAATGATAGATATGAGAAGCATGAAAAGTATGATAAGCCTTATAAGTTTGATCAGAAGTTTAGGAACCAGAAGAACTATTATTATGTTGCAGATGATGAATCAGAAGGAGATGAAGTTGTGTTTATTGCCATTAAAGAGGATAGACTTGTGCCTATTGATTCCACAAGTTGTTATGTTGAAGAGAAAGATTTGGTTGCAAAGGTAGAAGATAAGGGTGTATGGATGATTGACAATGGTTGTTCACATCATATGACTGGTGACAAAAGAAAATTTGTAAGCATGTAAAGATATGATGGTGGAATAGTTAGATTGGGAGATGACAAATCCAGTGTAATCCGTGGGAGAGGTTCTATTTCTTTTGATGGTAAGCATAACAGTGATTATATTGTGTATGTTGAAGGTTTAAAGCATAATCTTTTGAGTTTTGGATAGATGGTTGATAAGGGTTATGATCTATAATTCAAAGATGGTAAACGCAAGATCTTGAATATCTTTGGTATAGAGATTGCATCTGGAACTAAGACTAAAGGTAGCATTTTTCATTTGAATGCTGGTGAGAAAAGTTGTTTGATTGCTAAGATAGATGAGAGTTGGTTGTGACATAGAAGAATGTGTCATGTAGCCTTCGATTCATTGATCAAGATCAGTTCTACGCAAGTTGTTAGGGATCTTCCTGAGATTGTTAAACCTATTAATATGGTATGTAAGGAATGTCAGTTGGGTAAGAAAAAAAGGATTTCTTTCAAGAGTAAACAATATACATCTAATGGATTATTAGATTTTGTGCATACTGACCTGTGTGGACCTACAAATGTTAGAAGGGTGCAGGGTGATAGATAATTTATGCTGCTAATTGATGATTATTCCAGGATGATGTGGATTTTCTTTTTGAAAGATAAATCAGAAACATTTGAAAAATTCAAGATATTCAAAGCAAAAGTTGAAACTGAGTCTGAATTGAAGCTGAAGTGTCTGAGATATGATAGAGGTGGGGAATTCTATTTTGGTGAGTTCAACTCATTCTGTGAGATGCAAGGAATCAGAAGACAACTATCTACGCCTAGGACTCCACAAAGGAATGGGATTGTTGAAAGGAAGAACCGTAAGTTATTTTGGATGTTGCAAGAACCATGTTGATTGAAGGAAATGTTCCAAAGGTGTACTAGAGAGAAGCTATTAGCACTACAGTCTATACATTTACCATAGTTTATATCAAAGGTGATACCAGTAAGACCCATTACGGGCTTTGGTTTGGTCATGTTCCTACTGTGAAATATTTCAAAATTTTTGTAGCAAATGCTATATCAAGAGCGATGAGGATATTGGAAAGTTTGATGCTAGAAGTGATGAAGGTATCTTTTTGGGATATTGTACAAATAGAAAAGCCTACCGGTGCTATAATAAGAGACTGAGAAAAATAGTTGAGAGTGCAAATGTGAAGGTGGATGAAAACCTTGGGAAGGAGACCAGAGCTTATAATGATGGTCAACATGTTGTTTTAACTCCTATTCAGCCCGAAGAGCCTAAACAGAATGATCTAGTAGAGATTGTTAATCTAGATGTTGCTGCTATTGGTGATGATGTGCAAGGACCCGAAGATCAGAACATTCAGAAGACTCCAAGGTATGTAAGATTGAATCATTCATAGAATCAAATTATTGGTGATAAGAATAAAGGTGTGATGACTAGAAGATGGTTAGTTGCAAAAGAAGTATGTTTGATTTCTAAAGTTGAACCTAAATATGTTGGTGAAGCCTGTAAAGATGATAATTGGATAAGAGCGATGGAAGTAGAGTTAGACCAAATTGAAAAGAAAAACACTTGGGAACTTGTACCTAGACCTAAGGATAAAAATGTTATTGGTACTAAATGGGTTTATAGGAACACATTGAATGGAGCTGGTGAAGTAATCAAAAATAAAGCTAGACTAGTCTACAAAGGATATTCACAGCAAGAAGGGATTGATTATGAAGAAACTTTTTCTCTAGTTGCCAGAATTGAAGTTGTTAGATTGTTGCTTGCTTATGTCACTTATAAATATTTTAAGGTATATTAGATGGATGTCAAATATGCATTTTTGAATGGTGATCTAGAAGAAGAAGTTTACATTAAACAACCTGATGGATTTTTATTGTCGGATGATGGAGACATGGTATGTAAGTTGAAGAAAGCACTTTATGGATTAAAACAAGCTCCTAGAGCCTGGTATGCTAGATTAGACAAATACTTTCTAAAATTGGGATTTATCAAAGGTGTTGCTGATAGTAATCTGTACTTTATGATTGAAAATGATAACATTCTGATTGTTGAAGTCTTTGTTGATGACATTATCTTTGGTGGTGATGATGATATGAGTATGAAGTTTGCCGGTGATATGCAAAAATAATTTGAGATGTCTATGATTGGTTAGATGAAATTTTTCTTAGGTTTGCAGATTGCACAGACAGAGAAAGGTATATTCATATCACAAACTAAGTATGTGAAGGAATTGTTGAAGAAGTTTGGATTAGATTACTCCAAACCGGTTGGAACTCCTATGGTTACTGGTTGTAAACTATTTAAAAATGATGAATCTCTTAAAGCTAATCATATTTTGTACATATCCATGGTTGGTGGACTGCTATATCTCACTCAGACTAGGCCTACATTATGCATGTTGTGTGTATGGATGCTAGATATCAAACTGATCCGAAGGAGATTCATGTCACTGTTGTTAAAAGGATATTCAGATATCTAAAGGGAACTAAGGATTATGGTTTATGATATCCAAAGAATGATGATTTCATGTTGTGTGCCTACACTTATGCAGATTGGGCTAGTGATGTTGATGACTAGAAGAGTACTACCGGTGGAGCATTCTTTCTAGGTAAGAAGTTGGTTTCATGGACTAGTAAGAAACAAGATTCACTACACTTATCTACTGTCGAAGTTGAGTACATTGGTGCTACTAGTAATTGCACTCAGATAGTTTGGATGAAGCAAATGTTGAAAGATATCAGAGTTATTCATGATGAGCCTGTTGATATATATTATGATAATTCTAGTGCTATAAACATGTCTAAGAATCTAGTGCAATATTCAAAGACTAAGCATATATCAATCAAATATAACTACTTGAGAGAGAAAGTCAGTGAAGAGAAGGTGAAGCTAGAATATATATCTACAAATGAATAAATTGTTGATTTTTTCACTAAGCCTTTGCCTACAAATATATTTGTTTATTTGAGAGACAAGTTAGGGGTATCCACCCCTCTTGATGAGAATTAGATGCATTGAGTTGCATCGATTCGGTGGAATGTAGAGCCTTATTCCTTTTGATGAGTTAGTGTTGCTCCTCTGCTGGAGTAGTCTATTGATTCTGTATTGAGAGTTTGATTTTCTATTTTGGAGATCTTTGGCATTGTTGTCAAAGGGGGAGAGAGATCATATGAAAAACTGCTTTATCTATCTTGATCTTAGGGGGAGTTTGCTGATGATATCTTCTTTCTATGCATTGACTATTTTTCACATTAATATGTTGCCATCAATGCCAAAGGGGGAGATTGTTGGATTTGGTTGTTTTCATTGCTGCTACTAGGATATGTTACATTGTAATTGATGTCAACATATTCCTGTGGTTTATTCCATTGAGTTTGGGAAGAGTTTTTGATCTAGTTTTGAAGTTTGGTTTCGCTGATCACTATTTTGTAGAATTTGGTATTTCCTCCAGTATATTTTGGTGTGATCAGACCTTGTGCTAAGACTTTGGATTATTGTTGGGATGATCTTTTGTATCTTCATGTTAGATGGTTCATGATTTGGTGCTCTGCTAGTTATTTTTTTATGACAATAGCTGATTGGTTGTGTTCTTGAGCTTTGAGACGTTGATCGATGAAGATTTGAAAAGAGGAGTTGGTGCAACTGTTTCGGATGATTCTAACATGCTTGTTAATGTTTCCTAGTCATGTTCTATTTGTTTTGGCGATCTATCTTGATCATTGTGCAAGTTTTTGGCAACTTCTATGATTCGGTGATGATTTTCATGTTATGTGGTATTTCTAGTGGTGAAGTGTTCTTCGGTTGGTCTTAGCAAGATTTTCGGTGGATGTGATTATTTAAAAATTTGAATTAGGTCCATTCTATGTAATGCAAATCATAATAATTGTTCGGTGGTCAATATTTGTATTGTGTTATGTAAATTTTGTAATTGTAAGTTGAGGGTTGAGGGTTTAGTCGACCTTGTTATCAAGGTTGTTGATTTGTATATATAGGTGAGATACTTATGTAATTTAGGTGTCGGTATTATGTCTGCATTATTAGTGAGAGGTGATTGTACGAACAAGAGAGATATCATTCGGTGAAGTGTTGAGGTGAGATTTGTTTTGTAGAGCAGATAATTGTGCTTAACCAGAACTGTCATTAGGAATTTGTAGATGCTATATGTAGTGTCATAAAATTGTGCCTCCTACAATTTTAACCATATTTTAGGTCCTCACCTTGGTGATGACATCATCCTTCCTAGCCAAGACCTATTTCTGCATTTTTACCCCTTGATCCTTCACGTTTGAGCCCTGAGATAGCCTCAGGACCCTTTCTGGGCTCCAAGATAGGGCAAGACAAGGGCGTGGTGCCCCTATCCCCCTTGGACAGGGGCGTGGCACCCCTATCCCACCCTCTTAGGGTTTCCCCAAGATAGATCCCCTTGACCCCATTTGCACTTCGGGATCCTAAATCTCCCCGATGTTGTCCTTTTATGAGATGAATTAATCTTCAAGAGGCATGTATAAAAGGGAGTTGGTTTTCTCATTTACAGAAGGAGGAATGGGAGGCAAAATTCTAGAGAAGTGGATCATAAGAAAGCAAAGGAAAATATATACATCATCAAGCATTCAAGCATTCAAGTCTTCTTCATTCATCCATTGGAGCAATATTATAACATTCATTTGGAAGCATGTATGTGTGTTGGGATTTTGTCATGTTACATGTCATTCAATGTAACACTTGTGATTACATTCAAGAAGCAAAGCAATCATAATCGACAAGTTACAGATCTGCAAGGTATACATTTTCATTGTTTACATTCAAGCATTTGCAATTACTTTCTTTCAAGGTTGATTCCTCAACCAGGGTTTGACTGAGGCAAACCCCTATCCACAACCCCATTTTCCTCTCTTTTTTGTGTATAGGTTGTAGGTGCGCAACTGTAATTGCAGTTTTGGGATTCACTTATAGAGACGGAAGAACCCTTTTCATTTAGCGGATTTTGTGGAGGACCATGTACATTCCCGCCACAGTCCCAATGACTTTTCTCCAAATTTGTAGCTCAGATCCGTATCAGTCTAATTAGCTCAGATCCAAAGTTGTCACATGATCCTAAACTGATAGCTCTTCATTTCACTCAGTTCCCCTCTCTTTTCTGCATGGTCAACAAGTGAACTTTCTCGTTTACAAAAGAGGGAAAATCACACTTCAACCCTTGCAATCCACTTGGAATTCACATCCTTGTCTCTCTTGGATTTGGATCTAGTGGATTCAAGCCCCTCCTTTGAATGTAAAGTTCTCCCAAGTACAAACCATCCTAGTGACTTCCTATCTCTCTACTAGGTGGGGAGTCACTAGGGTTCAATTTTCCACTTTACATTTTGGTGAACCCAACGTCCTACATCTTAATTCTGATTTTTCATTATTAGATCTGATTAATTGCTCTTTCGATTTCAAATTTTCATTTCCAAGTTTGATTTATTTGCAAATTTTAGAGGTTAATTGCATAAAAACCCTAATTTTTTATTTTGAGAAAATTAAGCTTGTGAAGTGTAAAATTTTAATTACTTGTTTCAGATCTGATTTCTATTTCAAAATTGCAATTCAAAAATGTCTCTTTATTTTGATAATTCATTGGTTAAATCATAAAATCCTAAATTTTAAGATTCTTCTATTTTTGACCTTTGATTGCAAGTTTGACCGATCTAGACATCTCCAAATTAGCTATTTTTTGGGATCCCACAATAATATCATAATACCTATCATCCCTGAATATTTAAAAAAAATTTGGTCGAACCGTGTGCACTTTCGCCATGGTCTGCAGCTTTTTTCCCGAAATTGTGGGAGACAGAATTGATTGTATTTTTTTGCTCAAATCTAGAAAAATGGCATACTTTATCAATTTTAACACCCTTTAAGGTCGAACACAAACTTAAATTTCAAATTTGCAGTTCAAATTCTATTTTCCCTCCTTCATTCAATTCTCTATGCATGTATGGGGTGAACATTATTGTGGTTAAATGACATGTGAGTTTCTTGTTTGATCATAAGTGCATATGGAGTTCCTATCTTATTTTGTTAATTCAATTTTGAGTTACATTAAATATATTCATGATGTTCCTTTTCATGCATATGATGATAATTTAGTTCTCCCTTTCATTCATAGCTATGATTTACCCTCTCCTAAAATCGATCTCATTCATGAGGACACATTGGTGCAAAAATGGAACATGGATACTTCTTTCAAAGATCTCCCTCCTAAAGATGAATCTTTGGAGAATTGTGTTCCTTCTTCTCCTAAATTGTACCTCCCTCATAAGGATTATTTGGTACAAGGTGATCATATTATGGCTACTTATCCTAGTGATACTATACCTTCTTTTCATTATCTTCCCTCTAAAGATGAAGAATTCATTCCATATGATAGTCCTTTTTTTAAATAGTATCTTGAACATAAAGATACCTTAGAACAAGAGGATGCTATTATTTCTCATCGTAATTCTCTCTCCCCAAAATCAAGAGCCTAACAAATATCAAATCAATTCCATTCATGTTCCTAAAAAACAAAAAATTCTTCTTCATTATCATGCTATGCCTTACACATACTAATGAGGTAGTTGATGAGAACATAAGTGAAGCATCATATGCTTTATTAGTTCCTACAATCCTCTCTTCAATTCACTCAAATACTCCATCTCTTACCAAAGAAGTTCCTAAAGAAGAACTCTTACAGGATGATTGGGGGTCTCTAGATTTCACTCCTACCTTTTCTAGAAAGTCCAAGATGCCTGAATTTCATATTCCAAATTTTTCTCTTAACACAAATCTTGAAATTGATTGGGCCTCTTTAAAATTAAATCCAATTACCCCTAAGAGTGAACCTTCTTTTGAACATACACATGGATGCAATGGCCAAATTCTTGAATGTGAGCGACAAAGTCAGGAGAAATCACACTTTCCTTCATCCACATCTTCTCCATTGTCTTGTAAATCCACACCTTCTCATTCTAATTTTGAATTACAACAAGAACATGTGTTGACAAATCTTCTAAATTCCTAATTAATATCTTCTCTTTGTCCTAAATGAAGAAGAAAACATAAACAACATTCTCAAAATTCTTCTTTTTGTAAATATCGTCAAACCCATGGCCGTTCTACTAATGAGTTTTAAGCTTTGAAAACACAAATACAACATTTCTTTGTTTCAGGCATGTTAAAAATAACATGTAACAATGAATGGCATATTCATCATGATCATTTCAAATAACATTCAAATTCCTATTATGTTGCTCCTCACTATGTGACATAGTTAGCCTACCTATTAGGGGCTCTTTGTCATTCGTGGTGGTACAATTTCAGGTGCAATCATACTTAGTGAGAAACATAATAGTCTATTTATTTTTGCCTCTATGCTTTGGGGACAAGAATATTCCTTTTTCTCTATCTAAGGTTTCACTGTATTCTTTATAAACTTGATGTCTTTTATTGCATGGAGTTTTGCTTCATGCGAGCGCATGTATGTTCCATTCTTAGGATCTTTTTCTTTCTTGAAACGGTATGTCTATTATGAAAAATCTCTCCTTAGAGAACCTTTATGAACCTTCTTCTTCTTTCTCTCTCTTTGCAAATTACCTCTTCTATTTCATTATTCATAAACTTGATGTCCTTTCTTGCATGGAGTTTTCCTTCATGTGAGCGTATGTTTGTTCTATGAGTGGGATCTTCTCCTTGCTTGAAACGGTACGTCTATTATGAATAATATCTATTTGGAGAATCTTTGTGAACCTTATTCTTCTTTCTCTCTCTTTGAAAATTATCTCTTCTATTGTGTTATTCATAACTTTATGTCCTTTCTTGAATGGAGTTATCCTTCATGCAAGTGCATGTTTGTTTCTTGGTTAGGATGTATTCCTTGCTTGAAACAGTACGTCTTTTATGAGCAATATCTCTCTAGAAGTTGTGTAATTCTTCTCATTGTCCTACACTTGAGGGGCAATGATCTCTCTCCCTCTCTCTTTCTCCAAGGATCCACGAAGTATTGTGTGGATGGTGTAAGTTTTATTACTTGATGTCACTCGTGCATAATTGTAGGTTGTTTTCTCAAGGATTCTCTCTTATACAAGAGGTATAAGTCCTTGATTATAACCTCTTTCACACTTGGTAATGTACATCTATAATAAATCCACCCATCCTTGATAGGGCTAAAAGTGCGTCATCCTTCATCAAGAATCTCTTTCACCTAGCAATAGGAGGAATGATTGCATTCTTGTTCTCTTATTTTCTTTGTTCTAGAAGATGTTATATTTGTCCAAGACAACTCCTCTTGGGGGTAGATTTCTTTTGAACAAATATATCCTCCTCCAAGGATCACCTTTACACTTACAACACGATATCTCTTGTCAACTATCTTATCCTTGCTTGAAGAGTACTCCCTCTCTTGCTTGGATTTATGACATTGTTGCATAGCCGATATCTTCTTTGTGATGAAGGTAGGTATCCTTGTTCTTATTTCCTTAAGATATCAATATTACCCTATGTTGACATCTTAAGGGGGGGCACCCACACTGCTCCTTTGTACTATACTTCTCTCATGCATTGTATAGTGGGACATTGTTGGAACTAGAGGGCAGCATCTTAGAGCAAGATGTCATCTCTTTTCTTGTACAGTGAGATATTATTGGAACCAGAGGGAAGCCTCTTAGAGAAAGATGTCATCACTTTTATCTTGTACAGTAGGTCATTCTCAGAACCAGAGCACAACCTCTTAGAGTGAGATGATTCTACTTTTTATAGGGTGATTATTCTCGAAACCAAAGCACATACTCTTAGAGCAAGATATCACGCCTTTCTTGATACATGTACTGTACATTTTATAAAGGTTGTAGCATACTCGGGCATAGACTCTTGTGAGGAGATTCTAACATCACTTGCACACACATGCGCTTGAGGCTAGGTGGAACTAACAATGTTCCCACTCTTCTCCCTTACATGGATCACCCATACATACTCTGGGGGCGAGATTTTCCATGTCCTTCTCTCCATGGATCACCTAGTTTTAGGGGCGAGATGTCCATGGTTTCTCTCTTATTTGCACAACACACTAGCTTAGGATCTCCATCTGGTTAGGAATCTCAGGTCATCTTCATGGCATCGTGAGTGCTATGTGGGATCCTCGGCTACCAATAAGACAAAAGTGAGAAAGTGACAAATGAAAGTGTCATTTTAACTATTTATGAGATATGTGCTTCTCTCTTTTTTGAAACCCTGATTTATGCTTTTCTAATCTCTCATATCTTGAGTTAGAGAACTCTGATTTATGAACCATCACTTGCATTGAAATCATGATTCAGTTCTCTTCCTTACCAAATATGTCATGATGCACTTCGATCATGTATCAAGCTTCATTGTGAGAATTTTTCATCCCCTCTTTTTATAATTCATTGTGGTAAACATGATACCCTGTTTCAGCTCACTAATAATCAAGCCGAAACAAGGGGGGCATATAGCTACCCATGAATTTCATCACTTCCCTAGTAAGCATTAGATGATTTTGTGATTTTATCTAACATGTGGTTTTGTAGGGTGTGGTTCCTAATAGTGTATTGTAGATACCGCTAGAGGCTTCATCTGACACCTTATGTATATATCCTTTTCCATGAAATGTTTACTTTTCTATACTTTATCTTGCATATGTAGGTAGTGTCATATGACCGCTAAAGTGGCGGCTAAATTTAGTGTCATAAATTGTACACCCTTAATTGGGTGGTACAATTCCATGCTTAGGTTAGTACCCACCTTAGTGTGTTTGCATCTTGCATTCTAATTCCCTTTAAGCATTTAATTAATTAATTTAATTGAATCTAAAGTCTTCTTTTATCACTCTACACATCATAAAATTGGTCCCTTCATCCTAAGTGTGCCCCTTTTTTATTTTATTCTTTCAATTAATTAATTTATCAAAAACCCTAATTATGTCTTATTTCGACCTTCAAAGCCCGAATTTTCATATCTAAACATCTTGAATATTCACATACTCCTGGAATTGAGTTTAGAATCACAATATCTTGCTTCCCCAAAAATTTGGAAAAAAGGTTAGTCAGACCAAGAGACAACCTTTTTCTTCTTGAATTTTAGGAGCATGTTTTGGCAGTGTTTTAATGTTTGAAACCAGAGAATTTAGAAATTATATTGATTCTAGGTCGGCCTATGATCAAAAACAAATTTAGAGTTTCATACATATAGCCTTTCCTTTCCTCATTTGAAGGATCCATCTAGCAATTTTGAAGGAGCCTCTTATGAAGTGAAAGTGTAGGTTTATGTGAAGTCTTCAATGAGAAAATCAAGCATTCATCAAGTCTACATGAACCATTTTCATAATCAATTGAAGCTTTGAAGATATTAAAGAATAATTTAAGATTACTGATTGTTGATTGGACTGTACCTCTCCCTAAGGGTTTGGTATGATTTCATGTTATTTTCATACCTTTGTATAGCTTTTATAACACTCATTTTAAGAATTACATTCATGCTTTAGATCTATTAATTCATTTTTTATTTGAAGCATTTACATTTATATTTACACTCATTTAGGGTTTTCTCTCCGAGCGTAGGGTAGAACTCTAGATTTACTTTCTTGTTCATTTTGGATCTTGCATACACACAAGGTTAAAACACACACATTTTTAGTACATCATTGACTATTTGTGGAGGTTGAAATCACCAAAACAAAGGGTTTGACTAAGGCAAAACCCTATATAGCCACCCAAACACCATTTTTCATGTTGCAAGTGTAGGTACATGAATTTGACGAATGCACGACATTAAAAATGATAGATCACACAGGTGCAGACTCAAGAAAAAAGAAAGATCTCAATTTTCTAAGACCTGGGCGGGGCACCTTAGTCCAATCCCAAGGCATGGTGCCCTAGTCATCTGGGTTTTATAGCTTCTTTTGGCAGTTCCACAATGTAGACTTTTAGCATCCAGATTTCAAAATTACAATAGGATACAGTATTAGGGACCGAGGCATGGCACCTTGGTCCTGCACAATCAACATCAAATTTTAGTGATATGTGGACATTTGAATTCCCCTTCCTGCTCTGTATTCAATATCTCAGTTTTAGATCTGCAAATTTCAGTGTTTTTAATTTACATTTGCATCCTTGTTTATCTCTTAGCATAGTTGATCATTGCACTGCATTTTGCACATCTCCTCTTCATAGTAGCAAAGGAATAGAAACCCTAAATATATTCCTTGACTCTCTTTTGCAAGTAGTCAAAGTCAATCATCTCCTTAGGCTCTTTCATATTCCAATGTGTGCATGGGAGTGGGATTAGGTCTTAGTTTGCTTGATTCTATTTTCATCCATCTCAAATCTTATCTTTTGGAATTTAGTTCTTGAGTCTAGTGTAAAATTCATAAAAAGTAGGTGCCTCAAGAAGGGTATCTCTCAACATATTTTATATTAGATTAAATTAAAATTTAAGGTATATATGCTAGTGGCAGTGGCACCGCGCAACATGGAAAACATAAAATAAATCAATATATAATTATATAGTATCTTTTTATTAAAATAAATTATATTATAATATTATAATATTATTATGTAGAAAAATATAAAATTTTATATATCTATTTAAATTATTTTCAATAATATATGTGTTGCAAGATCAAAGCAAATACTAAAATCTAAGATATATTAAACTTTATTTAATGACAAGTATTATGGTTATGGTTAGTGTTAGGGTTAAGGTTAGTGTTATGGTTGGGGATAATGTTTACATCATGGTTCAGGTTAGGGTTATGATATCATGGTTAGGGTTAGCATCAATGTTAGGGTTTGGTTATGGTTTAGGATTATGGTTAGTGTTAGTGTTATTGTTACGGTTTAATATTAGGGTTAAATTTATGGTTATGGTTATGGTTAATTATTAGGGTTAGGGTTAAGGTTAGGATTGTGATTAGGGTTTAGGATTATGGTTAGGTTAGCATTAGTATTAGGGTTAAGGTTAGGATTCTGATTAGGGTTTAGGGTTATGGTTGGAGTTAGGGTTTCGATTAAGATTATGATTAGGCTTAGGGGTAGGGTTCTGGTTAGGATTACAGCTAAAGTTAGGGTTTACACCATGGCTAGGGTTAGGGTTAGGATCAATGTTAACATCATGATTAGGGTTAAGATTAGGGTTAGAATTTACATCATAGTCAGGGTTATAGTTAGGATGGCTAGGATTAGGGCTTAAGATTCAGGTTAAGGTTAGGGTTAGGGTTAGGGTTAGTATCATGGCTAGGCTTAGGGTTAGGGATTAAGATTAAGGTCGAGGTTAACATTTGGATCATGGTTAGGGTTTGGGTTTGGGTTAGGGTTTAGGTTTAGGATTATGATTATTGTAAGGGTTTAGGGTTAGGATTTCATTTTAGGGTTAGGGCTAAGGATTATTTTTAGGGTTAGGGTTTAGGGTTATGGTTGGGTTAGGATTAGGGCTAGGATTATGTTACGGTTAGGATTTTGAGTTATGATTAAGATTATGGTTTGGACATCATGGTTGAGGACTGCCATTAGAATTGAAGGATCCATAGGATATACCATTGATTAGGACCGAGAAAATCAGAATTTTAACACATGCCTCAATAGCACAAAGGATCTTTCCACTAAATCCAATTTTTCTCAAGACCAGAGAATGAAAGGGCCAAACCACCATATCATATAAGATTTAGATATATCCATTTTGACAAGCATTCCTTTTTTCCACTATTATCCATAGAGTGTAGCATCTCATGAACCTCAAGCATAGCATCAACAATTTAGTGCCCATGAACAAAACCTTTTTGGTTAGAATGGATCAGGGAGTTGAGGAAAGATTCGATCCTATTTTCAACAAGTTTAGAAAAGATTTTGTATAGAGTATTGTAAAGGTTAATAGGACCATAATCAAACACTCTTAGCACCATATTTTCTTGGAATGGGGAAAATAAAGGTTTTATTGATTTCCTTTAGGATCCTAGCAAAAGAAAGGAAAGTTATAGCCACAAGGATAATATTAGGGCCAACAATATCTCAATACTTGTGAAAAAAGAAAGGAGGAAACCCAACTAGGTCAGGGGCTTTGAAGGGGCCAAAGGAAAAAACCGCAACTTTAACCTTCTCCTCTAAGAAAGTCCTCTCCATGGACTTAAGGTCATCATAGCTGATGATGGAAGGAATGTAGTTCACAAGTCTAGCCGAGGTATCAAGAGTAGCAATATCTTGAATCACCCTGAGTTTAAGGAAGGAAGAAAAGTGAGAAATAATAACCCCACTGATTTCCTCTTCGTCAATCACCAAGGTACCATCAAACGATAAGAGCTCCTTAATATAATTATGCTTTTTATGATGAAAACAAGATTGATGGAAGAAATTCATATTTTTGTCCTCCTCCTTAACCCATTGGACCCTTGATCTCTGCTTCCAATAAAGTTCCTCTTTGATAATTAGATTGTGGAGGTCAACCAATAGTGTGCATCCCTACACTCTCTCCTCCTTTGAAGCCCCGAGGGATTACATACATTTTTCTAGCACATGAACCTGAGATTTGAGAGCCTTCTTCAAAGAAAAGATGTCCCCAAAAGAGGATTTACTTTAGGAATCGAGTTGAACTTTGAGTATTTTCAATTTGTGGGCAACCTATAACATGGCTATTCCATGAATATTGATACTCCAACATTGTGCCACAAGATATTTAAACCCAGGAAAAAGGGTTCACAAGGTTTCAAACCAAAAGGAAAACCTCTTCTAGAATGAGGGAGCTAGGAGACAGAATTGGGGCAGTGGTCTGAACCACTACGCATAAACAAGGAGAAGTGACACATTGGATTACACATGGCTATCAGAGAAGGGTTCAAAAAATTACAGCTTGAGAGTGACTCTCCAAATTTCATTAGGTATGTGAGTAAACAAAACTGAGCCCAACTGGACCATCAAGCACTTAATTTAGGAGTGCCATACCATGATGACAAAATTGGATAATTTCAAAATCTCCCATGTTTATCAAGAAGGTAACATCCCAACAGACCACTTAGCGAACATTGGTGTGGATTATTTGGATATACGATGGTGGATGAGAAAGGAAAATTTACCGACACAATTGTGTGAATTGTCGAGAAGGAAAATCAAATGCTTTGGCCATTCTTATTGCATTAATGATGATAAACTGCTAAATGAATAATGATCTTTCATGGGATTTGAGTTTGAAATTGAAAACTAGGGTTTCTAGAGCTTTTTTTGTATCTGGTTTTTCATTTTTCGGTTTGGGTTTGGTACCATCATCCATTGTTGCAAAGGAAAATTACTTATGGGAGGTAAAAAAAATAGAATGGAACCTACTTTCTACAAGAAATGGGAAAAGAACAAAGAGATATGTGAGGTGTCATAAAATTGTGACCCTAGCAATTTTAGACTGCACTAGGGTCCTCATGAATGTGAGATCGAATCCTCTAGCCTGATCGGAGACCAGAGATTGCTCAGCCCTAAAAAATAGCTTCTTCCTTGGCCTCTGCATCACCCCGTCTACACTCTGACCTAGAGAAAGGGGTAGGATAGGGGTTTGGTGCCACTATTCCCCCTTGGATAGGGGCATGGCACCCTTGTCCTCCTAGGACAAGGGCATGGTGCCCCTCTCCCTACCCTATTTTGAGGTAGGACACTTCCTAGGGTTGCATTGTTGGTTATGCATTAGATGAGAAACTTCCCCGTTGTCAGCCCATGATAAAAATCAAATGCACTGTCATGTATTTAAGGGGAATTAATCCTCTCATTTTCATAAGCTGGAGTTGGATAAGTTGTATGAGTAGGAAATACACAAGCAATCAAGCATTCTTTTCTAGAATTGAGCATTCTCAAGTCTCCCTTCAAGGCTAGGTGTTGCATTCATGTCAAAGATTCAACCATTGAAGAGGAGATTGATTTCAACATGCAATTCCACACAAGCATTTCTATCAAAATTTCTACTACAACCTCCCTTGAGGTGATTTACAATTCAGTCTTTCATTTACATCTACTTGCAAGTACTTTCTTTCATTACTTGGTTAATTCCAAAATTGGGGTTTGACCTAAAGGTAAACCCCCAAATCCCAACCCATTTTCCTCTCTCTTTTTTGTGTGTAGGTTGCAAGTGTGCAATTGTACTTTCGGATCCAGGCTTCATTTGTAGAGGCAGAAAAACCCTTTTCATTTTGTGGATTTTTTGAAGGACCGTGTACATTCCCACCATAGTTCCGGTAACTTTTCCTCAAATTTGTAGGGTGACTTTGTCTCGACATTTCACTGCCAGATCCAGGTGCATAGCTTCATCCCATATTCCAATTTGAAGTTATAATTAATTCTTTGTCACTTTTGCACTACATAATTCAATCAATTCCTTTCCATTTCAAACAAGGAAGAGGGGATCAACTTAACATTTCCAATTCATTCAAAATTCAATCTACCACCTTTGTGTGGAGAGATTGAATCTAGTGAATTATCCTCTTCTCTTTCTAATGTAACATGGTGAAAAGTTCTTGAATGGTAATCGATAGCGAAACTCTCATCTCTCTTTGAGGGAAAGGGTAGTTTCCTTCTTGATCTATCATTCAACATTTTCCCACCATTATATTTTAGTGAACCTGACGTCTTGCATGATTTCCTTGGAACAACATTGCATATTTTTTATTTACAAGATTCAAATTTTTGCAAACTTAGTGGTTAAATCATTAAAAACCCTAGTTTTTAAAATTAAAATTGAACTTGTGATTTGTAAAAAATTGCTTGCGGTTATCTTAGATCTCAAAATTGTTTTGTTTGTCAAATTCAATTTCCTCTTTGTCTTGTTCAAATTGCAATTAAAATTTACAAAATTGAGAGGTTACTTGTTAAAACCCTAATTTTCAAAAATCATCTTGAAGTTGTGCAAAAATTGGATTTCAATTTAATTTTTCAGATTCTGATTGTTCTCAAATTTGTCGTCAATCCTACAATTCAAAATTTCAATTCCCCGCCTTTTCCCAAAATTCAAATTTTAAAATTAAGTGGTTAGGTCATAAAACCATAATTTTTAAATTTAATTAGATTTTGTGTAAATTTCAAATCAATTTCATTTACATTCAAATTTATAAACATTTTCCAAGGTGTCCCTATCCATTAGGTTTGACCCTTTTCAAAATTGTAATTCAATTCCTCTTTTTCTTCAAAACCCTATTAGGGTCTTATTTTCACATTTGTGCCTTCATTTTCCCCATCTAGAGATCATAAAATTCGCCAATTTTTTGGGGTTAGCTTTAAAATCATCGTAATATCTGTTGTCATGAAGGATTGCACCCATGATGCTAAGTGCAAAACCAAGCAATACTGTGAAACATGGAAACACCTTCGAGCTTGTGGGTTGCTCAAAGTGAAGGTGAATCTCTGGGTTATGGGCCCGCTTCCCTTGAATCCCTCCTAAAAAACTAAATTATTGATGTGGAAAAGAGTGAGAAATAATTTGAAAATATTGAATTCTACAATTAAACTAGGAGGTGATACACCAAAATTATAATGGTAATAGCCTAAAACTCACAAGATTATGATAGAATTTCGCCCACACAAAGTAATTTTACTCTCCAACCACATAAACATTTCCCAGGAAGGCTAAGGAAATCATAAACTTGGAAGGAAAACTAGTTTCACAACCAAATTGACAATTATCTCTTCTACACAACCTGAAACTTGTGATTATATGAAAAGCAAGGATACATGCAACATGAAAGAAACTGAAATTCAAAGGTTTTTGGATCAAAACATAGTAAATTTCTGTCAAATTTACAAAATGAACATGCACAATTACCAAGGCAAACTATGAAAACTCTGTAATATCAAAGGAATCCTTCTATATAAAACTAAAAATAAACTATAGTGCTAAGATACAATGTTTTTTTGTAGAAATGTGTATGCAAAAAAGAAAGAACCATAGAGAAAAAGAAGGAGGAGAAATGAATATATAGAACCCATAAAGTTCATCTCCTTCAAAAACCCCAATAGAAAAAACTGCATGAGAAAAAACCTTGGGTGAATTTGCCCAAAATAGCCTAAAAAAATCATGTATAAACCTGCCAAAATAGCCTCATATGCTCAAAATAAGTCTCCAACTGCAACTGCATGAAAAGAACCGCCATTGCCATATATAGAACTGCCAATCTCATCCAAAAATAGCTCTGAAATTTTTTTTTAAAAAAAAAAAAACAATATCTATTCCAAGAATCTGCATGTGCCTGCTAAAAATAGTCCCTCTAAAAAGCACTAAGTCATATGGAATATCTACATGTATGCTGACTCTAAACATAGCCATAAGACAAAAATACCCCTATACTGAGAATCTGCATGATACTTCAGCCAAAAATAGCTCATGAAAGCAAAAAAACACTCCCTGTTTGAAACTGCATGAGTAATGCTAAAATAGCTTCCCTGAGAAAAACAAACTCTTCTTGCACAACCACATGCTAATTCTGCTAAAAAATAGAACTGAGAGAAAAGAAAGCCCCTTTGTCTGAAAAAAGCCTGTAACACTTACTTTCTTTTGACTCTTTAAATTATTTATTTTATTACTTATTAAAACAATTCATTTTAATAAATATTAAAATAAAATATTTATTTTCCCTTTTTAACATTTTATAATTTAATATAAATTTATAAAGATTTTTTTAAGAGACAAATCATTAATAAATTTGTATTAAATTTAAAATTTACAAATTACAAGCTCAAGGGAAATTAAAAAAAAATTATTATATTTAATATATTTTAGTCAGGATTTTTTTTTCTCTTTAAAAAAGATGTCTTTGACTAAAATATACTAATTAGAATAATTTTAAGGGCTTACAATGTAGATCTGACTAGGGTGCATGATTTCTAAGTCATGACCACGACCTCAATTACTTGCATTATTTTCTTTAAAGTAAATAAAAAGTTACAAGTCCAAAATTAGGGCATGCGAAGGAGAAAAAGGTCAAACCCTGAATTATTTCATTTGCTTTCCTTTGTCTTCTCAAATTAAACTCTTTCTTTGTCTTGCTGAAGAACACATCGATTTCCGTGCAAGAATTCTTTGTGAACCAGAGCATGAATAAGGGAACTTTGCATGGTTTCTCAGGTTTACACTCAAAATTTTCTTGGTATGTCTAATCTCTTCCTTCGCACATAGTCATTTTTCTTTGGAAAAGAGTTTATTGCAAAATCATGTGTCTTTGCATGTATAATTTTAGGGTTTGTGCATGTATCTTTCATACATGGTATTTCCTGCATATATCTTTTATACATGGTATTTTACTCAGTTCTGGGTATTTCATTGTTCTCTATATAGTATGACCACCCTTATTCTCCATGCATCATTTGACTTAGATCTCCTTGTATCTTGATAATGAAGGACTTGGTTCACACACTGAAGTGATAATTGTGAATCAGGAATTGGTGAATGTCTAGATTTTAATAGAGATTTATGATCAAACCCTTGGTAGCTATTTGAATATTCTTTTTTATTCCAAAAATTGTTATACATACACCTATATCTTTCATTATAATCTTTAGCGCACTCTATTTTTATGTGATTGTCTCATGCTGTAAAGTTGACTTTTCATGGGTATTGCTTTAGTATCTCCATGGCTGTCTCCTATGTTGCAAGGCTGGGCCTGCCAAGGCTGCAAATATATTTCCCTATTTTATAATCTTCATGCTACTCTTTATGTCATTACATTAATGTGGCTTATCTATACAAGGTACAATAGCTTGACTCTTTTGTGACTGGTATGGGTCGTAACATTAAGTCTCTTAAAGAGCTTCATGAGTGTCCTTTATTCTATATTGCACTGCTTCACCTTGTTCATGATCATTGTGATCCTTATTTATGACTGCACTTAGAATCAAGGTGTTGCTCTTGTATTGCTTTGACTGTTGATATTGTGAATTGAGTATCCACTTTAGATCTGTTGTTTAACTGGGCTGCTCCTTTGACAGTGATCTTTATACCTCACTTTGAATGTCCATGAGGCTTATGATATTGACAACTGGCTAAACCTTGTGGTCTATGCTTTCATTAACTATTTCTTTGATTTACTATTATCCTTTTGCGGACTAATAAAGGTTTCTGAAAATATGTGAACTGGGTTTTGACGAGATTTTCTGGGTCATTGCATTTTGAAGTCGTTTAATTGTTGCATCAAAATTGTAAAGTCCAATTCTGGGGTTTCATAATATCACACCAAAACACTATGACTGTATCTTTGCTTACTGTTCATTGTGCACTAGGATCTGCTCTTTTGACAAACATATGGGTTAATGACTTCATTTATGTGTATTTGGTGATGTTGATAATCTCCTCACTATCTTTTTTTAATATTTGGATGGTTGCAAGCACCGTTTAGACTACCCTTGTTTGACTCTTATTGCTTCTTTCAATGCTTGGTGTAAAATTGTGACTCACTGAACTGTATGTAAACCTACCTTTACCAATCTTGAGGCTGCTTTCCTATGTGGACACTTAAGGCTCTTGGCTGTGCTAACTCGTGCCATTGTAAAAATATAACTGTAACAATGGTATTTATGACATTCTATGCTACTGGTGAAGTTTTAGTCCTTCTGATCTATCAATTATGGTGCCATCATTATGCCTTTAACTGCTATAGTGGGTGCCCTTGTGACAGTGATAGGTGCTTGGCATTTATACATTGTTGTGAACTTTGACTGGTCTCTATTCATCACTGTATCTCTGCTATAATAATGGTTCTCTATATTTTTATTTACTATTTGTTGCTATGGTAGACAAAACTCCAAACTTTGTCCCTAACTACATCTTGACTATATATGCTTGCATTTCTTCTTATAACTGCTATTTGACTGTGAGACATTGTCTGAATTGTGCATGAGGTCTAAGATATGTTCTTCTTCTACTGTCACAACTATCCATGGTTTTTAAATCATTGATAAGGGGCTGGTTTATAATAAAAACTGAGACCTTATTTTAAGACTGTATTTTGTTTGTTATTATCCAAGATTGTTGACAAAGATTTGGTGATACTCCCTATTATGATGTGACTGTTCTAGATATTGTGAAGATTTTCTTTTATGGCTATCTAATCTAGGACCATGACTATATTTCAACAAAAAACTTATCACTGAAATCTTAAACATTGTTTTATCTTGCTTTTCTTGTCAAAAACTACCCTAACAATCTTTCTACAATCCTATTGATTGCACTCTTTCTTACCATGAAGCTTTGCCTAAAGGATTGCTTTTTGACAACTAAAAACCTGCATATGCTCTATAAATGGTGATCTTTTGTTCTATTTTGTAATTGTGATCTCTAGAGTTTATACAGTCATTCATACTCATTGGTTGTGCATTGTAACAATGACATAATTCTCAGTGAACTATCTTCTTATTGGATACTTATTTGAATATGGTTTGACATGTATCTTTTCTTGGTGGCTTTGATTTGATATTTCTATTCTTAGTTGGCTTTGAGTGTATCCACGCTTCCGATGCATCCTTCATTTGTGAGCTGGTATCACTATGGTTCTTTGATGGGAGTCTGCTTGACTGATAATAATGTTCTTTGGGTGGTTATCACTGAGTATGATGACATCATTGTTCCTTACTCCTTAAATTTGATGCCTTCTATGTTGTCTTAACTTAGTAAGCTGGAAGGTATATGTGTAGATCAAAAGAGGTGGGTTTTTTGGTTTTAACATGATTGGCTATCAAAACTAGAGTATTTGGATTCAAAGATAACCTTCCTTGGTGTTCTACTTTATGAAATTGATAGCTTTTGTTGTTTTATGATAGTTACTTGTGCTAAAGACCAAAAACTCTCTCTCCTCATTGATTCACATAGTCTTTCCTTTTCCTTTTTCATTCATATGATGGCTTTAGTTAACTATTTTTATTGAATGCAATCATGTTCATTGTTGTATATACTACCATTGGATGGTAGTTTTATATTGTCATTGAGTGACAGTATATGAGACTGTGGATATAATTGTACTCGATATGTGGCAACTGATTAGTGCCACCCTATGAATGATAACTTGTATGCTGAGCTCTACCCTTGTGGGAGCCCATTTTAACCTACATACTTGACATTCATGAGATGGAAACCTGTCTTATACCTACACAATGAACAAATATGTTAGATTAAACATGGTACTTCCTGCTTTCTCATGGCATTTTATCTGCATTGATCTTTTTTTTTACTCTCAATTTGATGTAGCATTGTAAGCATATCGGGAATAGTAGTATGTATGTTAGGGTGATGCAAGTAACCCTGAGCTCTAACAAATCCTCCTTCTCTCACTTTTCAAGTGATTCCTTGGAGCAAGCAATGAGGTACTTGGATTCCGGGAGATGCTGATCGATTATCAAAAGGAACTTGTCAACCTTCTCAGGCAATTACATGTTCCTTATCTCTTCTTCACATACTCCTCTTATTTTTTATATGTTTATAATTCTACATTGATGGATTTGTCTCAGCTATTCCCACGGCTTGTGTGGGATCTTGTGAACAGTTTATTTTCATAGGTAAAGATGCATTTTATGCAATGTTAAACTTGATTATCTCTTGTTTGTTTTAAAAAATTGCATATCTAAAAATGAGTACTTTGTATAGCATACATGTTTATTTATGAATGTAATAAAAAATTTCATATTTCCACACCTCTCGAATGCAATCTTCCAGTTATTTAAAATTCTTGCATATCTTGAAAAAAACTTTTGACTTTTAAACCGTAATGTAAAGATGGATAAACTGATAAAAACTTTGTGTAGCTTTTTCCAACTGCAATATATTAGGCCTATTATAGGTCACCAAATTTAGGTGTAGCAAAATTTGGTAACATTTTTGGTGACCTCTCACGGGTGTTTCCCTGCTAAATAGTAGTAGACTAATAACCTAGCATATCCATTGGGCATTGAGTCAATTCTGTCCTCTTCAAAATTTTAAACTACATCTCAGCACACTAAACAAAACTGAAAATGAAACTACAAAGGCTCTGCATACAGCTGAGCCTGCACACTGTGCAATATGCACTTATGGAAAACTGAAACAAAACTAAATTGTACTAAAATTTGAAAACAACAATGTGTTGGAAGCACTTATTGAGCTGAAAACTGAAAATAAACACTCAAAACTAGAAAATTGAATCTGCGGAGTGCTGAACAACACTTATTCAAATGAAACTACTACAACTCAGCTTATAGCTGGGCTTGACAAATTGCTGGAAAAAAAATTGCAACTATTCTACTATGTACATATGCAAACTGTTGCTACTCAATAGATAGTTTTAGGTGAATCCTATTGACAGGGATTGGCAACACCTCTCCATCCAGCTTTACAAGATAGAATGCATTACTATGTTTGCATTTTGTGATAACATACGAGCCATCCCACATGGCATCGAACTTGGTATGTCTACCAGGTTTATTTTTTAACTCATCCCACTTGAAAACAAGATCACCTTAATTAAATATGCGTGGTACAATTTTTTTATCAAAGGTTCTCTTCATCTGAGCATGATGAATTTCTAATTTTTTGTATGCTTCCTTACAAGTTTCTTCTAACTCTATAAGCTGATCAAGCGTAATCTGCATTGGCTTCTCTTCAAGTAACTCTAGCTCTTTTACATAATTTAAAGTTTGAAATTCAATTGAAATCTGTAACTTGGCTTCTTTGCCATAAGTTAAAACATAAGGAGAGTTACCTATTGATATTTTTGGTGTAATCCTATCAGCCCAAAGGGCTAACTTGAGCTTATCATGCCAAGTTCTCCGATTCTCAACAGTGGTCTTCTTAATGATGTTGATCAAGTTTTTGTTAGTTGATTCAGCTTGTCCATTACCCCAAGGGTAATAATTGGATGAGGTATTCAAATAGATATAATGCTTAACTGACCAATCTGAAACTCTAAAACCAATGAAAGCTAAAGCATTATCAGAAATGATTGATTCTGGGGTACCAAACCTGGACACTAAATAGAAATTTAGGACAAAAGTTTCACTAGCTTCTTTCAATGGAATTGCTTCTGTCCATGCTGTGAAATAATCGGTTGTTGTAAGAATCCACTTGTGACCTTCACTAGAAGATGGATTAAGAGGTCCTATAAAGTTAAGCCCCCACTTTGCAAAGGGCTGTTCAACTTCGATTGATTGTAAAGGCAAGGCTGCAAGCCTTTGTTTGCTTGCAAATAATGAACATTTTTTACACTTTCTCACCCATGAGTGAGCATATTTGAACAAATCAAGCCATTCATAACCAACTCTCATAATTTTTCAGAGCTTTTATTCTTGCTGCAAAGTGACCTCCTACAGGTCTTTCATGAAATTCTTGTAAAACTTTATCAATTTGATCTTGTTCTATGCATCTTAAGAAAACATTATTATAATCTTTTTTGAACAAAATACCATCTTTAAAGCATAAGGAATGACGTCTAGCCTAGAATACCTTTGTTTAGACCTATCTAAACCTTCTGGATAGTCATTAGTTTGTAAATAATGGGCAATTTGCTGATTCCAAGTGGCTGGTATAGCTGGGACAACATGTTGTTCTTCATTATTTAGCACTATTTCAACTTGTTGATCCTCTTCTTTGTTTTTTTTTTGCACTTCCAACAATTTGTTCACATAAACCCTTGCCTCTAACTAGCTTGGTTACCTGGATTGAGATGTCATATTCCATTACTTTGGTAATCCAACCCACACTTTTGTCATTTCTATCCTTGCTGAGCAAGAACTCCTCGACTATAGGATGAGAAACCATAAGCTGAATCTTATTGTTAGAGAGCATGTGTCTAAATTTCTTGAGGCTTCTTATTAGTTCTAGCACATGCTTTTCTACAAATGAGTACCTAGTCTCATAATCATACAAAATCTGATTAAAGAAAGCAATTGGTTGTTCTAAGCCTTCATCATTTTGCTAACACAACATTGTAGAAATAATATCCTCACTCCCAAAAGCATATAGAATAAAATCCTTCTTAAAATTAGGATTAATGAGAGTAGGGGCTGCTGTAATTGCCTCTTTAATTTCTTCAAAAATTTTCCTACCTTCCTTACTCCATTGAAAAGGAATATTTTTCTTAACCATGGCTATAAGTGGCTGCATCAATGCTACAATATTAGGAATAAACTTTTTGATAAAGTTAATCCTACCTATGAAACTCCGGAGTCCCTTCTTATGTGCATGAAATGGCAATGTAAGTATGGTTGTGAACCTCTCAGGGTCTATGCTAATACTGTGTTTAGAAATAATATATCCCATCAATTTGCCTTCATGAACAACAAATATTGTTTTCTTGGGATTCAATGAAATGCCATAGTCCCTTCATCTTTCAAAAATCTGTCTGAGATGGTCAAGATGTTCATTAGCCTATTTAGAAAAAATAGTTACATCATCTAGGTAAACCAAAACAAACTTGTTAATCAGGCCTTCAAATGCCATGTCCATCGCACGCTGAAATGTTGCCCTTGCATTGGTTAGTCCAAATGACATCTTATTATAAACCATTGTACCCCACTTGGTGGAAAATTTTGTTTTATACTCGTCTTCTTCTTTGACAAAAAAAATTGTTATATCTAGAATAACCATCAAGTAATAAGAATCTATTTGAATCTGGTACAACCTACAAAATTTTCTCCATTAAGGGCAGTGGGTAATGGTCTTTCAAGGATGCTCTGTTTAGGTCTCTAAAATCAACACATAACCTAAGTTCACCATTCTTCTTCCTAATAGGAACTAGATTGGAAACCCAGGATGCATGTTTGATTGGAAATATGATATTTCCTTGAACAAGTTTATGTAATTCAGTTTTCATAAGATGTTCTAGTTTTGGATTCAACGGTCTTTGTTTCTGCCTTACTAGTTTTGAATTTTCAACTAGCTCAATGGTATGCTAAGTTAAGTGAGGATCAAATCCTTTCAAATCTTGATACCTCCATTCAAAAATATCAGTAAACTCTTGACAAAGAAGTATGAAAGCATGTCTTTCCTCGGGGTACATACCTTGCTAATTTTCAGCAATTTGTCTTTGAAAATATGAATTGATTCATAATGTTCTTCCTTTATGAACATGTTGCCTTTATCTTTTCTGACCTGATCATCAGTGTTAAAAATATTTCTGAGGGTTACTAATTCTTTGGGCAACTTGTTAGTCTTCAATTGAAGGAACTGATTGTCATATTGTTGTTGAATTTATGTTGATTTCTAGCAGAAAACGCAACCTTTTCAATCAGAAAATTTGAAATTTGCTCATCTGATTCAAAAACCTGCCAATTGGCATTGTTATCTGGGACTAAAGGTCTGACATAAATTTTCACATAATTTTGTCTTTTAACATTCTGAAGCTCTTTGGGGATATCAAATTAAACTCCTAAGGTAACAAGTCTATCTGCTTCTTGATTTTAACTTCTAGGTATGGACAACAAATTAAATGCATCAAAATCTTCAATTAAATCCCAAATTCTATGCTTGTACATCTTCAAAGCATCATTTTTGGTGACATGGATATTTCTAACTTGGTTCACAACTAGTTCACTATCACCAAAAGCTTGTAAACATTTAACTTTTTTCTGCCTAGCCCATTCTAAGCCATGTGCTAATGATTCATACTCTATTGTATTATTTGTACAGGTAAAATAAAATCTGAAAGCAGTGTAATATTTCATACCTTCAGGTGAAACAAGCATAACACCACCTCCAAAACCATTTTTACCTCTTGAACCATCAAAAAAGAGTTGCCAAACCTAATTTTTCAGCTATTCTGACTGTTCGTCTAGTGAAATATCCTATTTTTTAAGCTTAGGAGTAACAACATCCTCCTCATGAATCATATAAACACCAAGACCTATTTCATCCATGCTGATGAAAGGATCTTCTGTAGTATTTTGGGCTGCCCACTCATCCAAATTGACATCTGATATGCCTTGAACAGGTGTATCTGGATCATGGATAGGTGGTAACTCCTCATGGTCTCTGATAGGAAGATCTGCTTTTATAAGACTTGGGGTATATGGTTCTAAATGGAAAATAGCTTGAGGTTCTGATTTAATGGTCACCTTAGTACCATATCGGGTTCTGAAAAACAAGTGTGACCAATAAGCAGAAAGGTATCCTCATAATTTTTCTGTGAAATCTCTAGATAGGCAAATAGAAAAGTGTGGAGGTAAGTCACCTATATACATGTCCTGAGGTATTACAAAATTAGGACAAGCATGGAAGGTCAAACCAAGATCTTTGACTAATCCAACTGACTTAACTATTGTTTCATCTAACTGTACAACTCCTTTAGAAATAGGCTCATAAATTAGACCAAGTTTATCTGCAAGGTCTTTGGGCTTAATTGAACTACTGGCTCTTGAGCCTATCAAGCAATTGTCGACTAGATGGTTACCAATTATCAATGTTATAAAAAATGGAGGAGGCTTTGGTGTTTGGATTGGCTGATTATTCTTAACGGGGATATCATTAGCTAATGCAACTCTGGGCTGATCTTTTTGAGGCTCATTAGTCAAGGAAAGATTATCTAATTTGTCTCTTAGAATTTCCTTTTGTCCAGAAATTTGCAATGCATCAATCATTGTCATGGAAATAGTGGTTTTTGTCATAGATTCAACAATATTAAATGGAATACCACTAACCTTTTGTTGTACTTTTGGAACAAAAGGCTCCGGCTGAGCTGATTTTGACTGAAATTGAATTTCTTGTTGTTCTTTAGGTGCTGTAGGCTGTCCTCTTGGTAAAATCTGCATATTTTGGACAGGTGGTGGTGTCATAACAACTTGCTGACTTGTAGAAGCTTTTATTTATTAAGACCTTTGTTGCACAAACAACATCACTTGCTAAATGGCCTACCAATTGACCTCATTTAATACACAAGAGTATGCAACTAATAGACCAAAAAATTTCCTAATTGACCTTCTACACCTCTTCGACATACATATTGCACACCAAGGTGCAATTGCTATTTTGAGGCGAATGTGAGATTACTCCATCAATTGTCTTTTTTCTCTTTCATTGTTGAAATACTATATGTTTGTTTCAACGTCAAAATAAAAATGGAGGCAAACAAAAATACAGTTGGCTTGAGGTACTAGGCAAGCCAAAAACCACATAACATCAATCACTAAGCTTCTTATGAAATCTAAACAACAAGAAATCCTTTTATTTTTTTTCACAAAAAATAATAACCTATCAGTTTCTAGCAAATAGGTGGGGACTCTGGTTGTATCACAACTCTTGTTTAAAATCTAATTAGTAATAATTAATTAAACAAAAGCTCATTAAAATATCATTAATTAATGATCAATCAGACGATGTCGTGTGGGCATTTTCTGTAGAGGGCCAAGCTAGGGTTCTGAAGCCCTAGCTCGTGATCAAGGGTTTCCGCAGGGTGTCCAAGGTGAAAGGAGAAGGGTGTGTAGTGTGAGGGGGTCTGGGTAGTGTGGGGAGTAGCGGAGAGCGGAGGGGAGAAGCACGGCGGTTTGCAAGTGGGTGCAAGCTGCGCGGCTCGACCGCCTTTCTAAACAAGCAGGAGGTTCTCGTGGGGCTGGGGACCACGGGTGGACCTCCATCCCAGGTGTGTTGGGGAGGGGTTGAGATTTGGGGGTGTTTTTCTCTTTCGAGCCCCTTTGGTGTTTAGGGTTTTGTCCTCTTTGTGTTTTATGATGAGTATTAGTGGGGATGTTTCGAAGGATCAGCCAACCTTGGATTTTCATGTTGCGGTGGGATCAAAACCCCCATCATAGGGCATGAAGACATTCAATAATAACCTTTAGTCCTCAGACGTGGGATCTGGTAGTGCGGGGAGCTCTCGTATTTTGAATATTAATGGTTTCTTGGAGAGATGCAGCGAGAGGCCAAAGCTAGTAATTCCTTTTGAGATGATAGTAGAGGACGTCGAATATTTTTCAAAACACTCGCTATATTGCAAATTTTTGGGAATGAGGGTTTCTTTGTAGTTTTTGGAAAACTGGGTGCAAAGGACTTGGGTCTCGGAGGGGGAAATGGAGATTATGCTGCTGGCAAACAACTACTTCATGGTTACCTTCAACTGCATGGAGGATCACCATAAGGTCTTTGAAGGTGGTCCATATTTTTACAACCATGTGGGGTTGTTCATCAAACCTTGGCATGTGGGGTTTAACCCTTCGGAGGAGCTCCCAAATAGGGTTCCTGTGTGGGTTCGTTTACCACGTTTCCCTGTGGAATGTTGTTGAGAAGATGTGCTCCCGATGCTTGCCGCTCTGCTTGTGAAGCCAGTAGGATCCTCTACGCAAACCCCGGGGAGAAAGGTAATGACCTTTGCACGTATCTGTGTTGAAATTGATCTTAGTAAACCCTTTCCAGATGCTATAGATATGTGTGCAGGATCTTATTCTTGGGTTCAGCAGTTAGATTATGAGACTTTACCTTTCCGCTGTCGGTTGTGTCATGAGTATGGTCATTTACAGCGCAAGTGCCCTAAATATAAACCGGTGATGTGCCAACCCCAACAGTTGGAATCGAGCCAAGATAGGGCTGAAAAAGGGAAAGCTCCTATGTCTATCAAGGATGGGGGTACTGATGGTTTTGTCCCAGCTAGGACAAAGAACAGGAACCAAGGACAAAAGAGGCCTTTGTAGGAGAGACAGGAGGAGGACACCTTCAATAGATTTGAAGTCTTGGATGACCTTGGCCATCAGGAAGTTAACCCAGGGCTAACCCCTTTGGATCAAGGAGCGTCAGGAGGGGCCCTGGAAAGAGTTGTTGAGAACCCTATTCAGGCCCTGTTAGTGGTTGGAAGCCAACAGATGGAGATGGATCAGCTAGTAGGGGTTCAGTTGGGACTCACTCCTGGGTCTGAGGTGAATTTGGCTGAAGGGGAGGGCTCTTTGATAGCTTTGAAGTTGGAACCAGTTGTGGTCAAAAGAAATAAGTCTTTTTCTCATCTGGGTTTGCATTAGAAAGATATTAAGAAAAGTGCATAAAAGAAGAGCTCAAAGGTGGGCAGAAAGAAGGATTTGGACAAGATTAAATTGATGGGGGAGAATTTGGTTGAGTCAGGGTCAGTAAAGACTTTGGATTCTCACTTTTCCAATCCTCCAAAATGATTGTGATCTCATGAAATGTGAGGGGCTTGAACAGTGGCCCTAGACAAAAAGTTATTCAGGATTTGATTAGGAATCATTCGCCTGATGTCATATTTTTGCAAGAAACTAAACTTACAGTAGAGAGTATGATGGGCCTAGTGCCGAAGATGTGGAATCAAAGAGAATGTCAGTGTGTTGGGGCAGTAGGCTCCTCTCGAGGGCTGGCCTATCTTTGGAACCCCTTAAGATTTTACCTTGCTAGTGAGTTGCCTCCTGATCATCATTATCCGAGGTGTTCTCCAGTCTTGAGACTAGGGAATTCATTTTGTTTTCTAACATCTATTCCCCCATTGATCTTCTGGGTAAGCAAAACTTATGGTCTTATATTTCCTATATGCGAAGGGTGGCCCCTTTTCATCCTTGGATTATGGCAGGAGACTTCAATGCTATCCTTGAGTTGAGTGAGAAGAAGAGGGGGGGGGTTGATGAGGTTGGAACTTTCTTCTTTCCTCTTTTAGGATAATATTTCCTTGTTCCAGCTTGTTGATATTAAGCCTGGTAATGGTTTTTTCACTTGGAACAATAAGAGGGTGGGAGAGGATTGGATTGCAGAGAGGTTGGATCGTTTCCTAGTTTCCAGTTTTTGGATTGGTGTGGGGTGGTCCACCAGTTCAGAGATTCTTGACTGGAGAGGGTCGGATCACTGGCCCATCAAGCTGGTTTCTTCTTCGGCTCAGGTTGCTCGCTCACCTTCATTCAAATTCCAACTTATGTGGCTTTAGGATCCTACTTTGCAGGCTCTTGTAGCGGAGTGGTGGAGGAAAGGGAGGCCGGCCTTTGGCACTGCCATGCACTCTTTTGCCAAGCAACTGCAATTTATTAAGTTTCAGCTCAAACAGTGGAACTGACAGGGTTTCAAGAACATTTTTTAGGCCAAAAAAGATGCTCACATTGTGCTGAATGGGATCACCAGAGTAATCAGAGAGCAAGGTTTGTCTGAGGACTTTCTCAAGGAGGAAGAAAGGTTTGTCAAGGTGGTAGAGGAATGGGAGCTCAGGGAAGAAATTTACTGGAAGCAGAGAGCTTGTATTGATTGGTTGAAGGAGGGGGACAAAAACACGGCTTTCTTTTTAACTCAGTGAAAGCTATAAGACATGGAAATTCCATCCCTATTCTGGTTAATGATAGAGGAGAGCAGTGCTTATCCTTGCAAGATATATCTAGGGAGGCGTCTCAGTTTTTTTGGTCCCTCTTCAGGGAGGACTCCCAGGGGGAAATGGGGGAGGAGAACTAGGTTCTCGATTGCATTCCTTCTCTTGTCTCAGGGGAGATGAATGAGAAGCTTTTGTATCCTATTTTGTTGGAAGAACTTGAGAGGATTGTCTTTCAAATGAGAAAAGAAAAAGCTCCAGGACCGGATGGGTTCGCAGTTGAATTCTTTCAAGAATTCTGGGATATTATCAAGCTGGATTTACTAGAGGTGGTGCAGGAATCCCAGAGGAACAAGTAGATGCTTAGGGCACTAAATGTGACTTTTATTGCTCTTATCCCCAAGTGTGAGGGGGGCTGACCGATTAGGCCAGTTCCGCCCCATCTCTCTCTGCAATGTTATTTATAAAATCATCTCTAAGTTGATAGCGGATAGATTAAAGAAGTGCTTGGGGAATGTTATCTTTGAGGAGCAGAGTGGGTTTGTGGAAGAGCATCAAATTTTGGATGGGGTGGCTATTGCTACGGAGACTATTCACTCTATGGCAACCTCCAAGGAGAAAGCTATGTTTATCAAGCTAGATATGGCTAAGGCATACGATAGAGTTCAGTGGTCCTTCCTTCAGAAGATCCTTAAGGCATTTGGTTTTGTAGACGAGTGGATCCAGTGGGTTATGAGCTGTGTTATGACTACTTCTTTCTCTGTGCTTATCAATGGAGATCACACTGAGCTGTTTGGTGCGTCTAGGGGCCTTTGTCAGGGGGACCCCCTCTCCCCTTATTTATTCATTCTTATGGCTGAGGGTCTGGGGAGGCTGATTAAACGTAATGTGGGCCTGGGTATTATTTAGGGTTGGAGATGGGGTAAGCACTTGCAGTCGTAGTCCCATTTGCAGTTTGTGGATGACACGGCTCTTATGGGGCTTGCTCGGATAAGAGAAGCTAATACTCTACGTAAGGTCTTGGATTTTTATCTTGCGGATTTGAGCCAACTAATCAACAAGGACAAATCTTCTATCCTCTTCTTCAACACTCCTGAAACTATTCAAAGGAGGATTTCTCTTATCTTGAGATTCCAAGTTGGCTCCCTGCCCTTGACTTATTTAGGTATTCCTATATCTCCTGGTAACCCTCATAGGGATTCTTGGCAGGGTATCTTGGATAAATTCCGCATGAAGGTTGAACACTGGACTCATAGATGGCTATCCTTTGCTGGGAGGGCTTAGTTGATTCAGTCAATGGTACAAGCTCTTCTGATCTATCGTTGTATGCTTCAAGTGGCTTAGTTGATTTACTACGGGGGGCTACATATAACTTCCAAATCAATTTAGCCCCCAATGCCTTATTTTGAATAACCAGATCTCGAATACCCGCACCCCCCAGCTCCTTGGGACGACAAATTTTATCCCAAGCAAGAAGAGGAATCTTATGTTTCCCACCTAAATTATCATTCCAAAGGAAGGACCCGAGGGAAACCTTAATCTTCTTAACGACTTGAGAGGGAGCATGTAGGATAGACATGAGATATGTAGGTATGGTATTCAAAACTGATTTGATCAGAAGGATCTTACCAGCCATTGTTAGCCACTTATGATTCCAGGAGGAAATTCTGGAGGTGATAGAATGGACAACTTTTTTCCAAAAGGACATCTTATCTGATCCCTGAAAGAAAGGAATGCCTAAGTACATACAGGGAAAAGACCTAACTTGAAAACCCCAAAAGCGAGCAAGTTTGTCCCAAACTAAAGTGGGGACATTCACAAAAAAGATTTTGGACTTCTGCTTGTTAACCTTTTGACCAGAAAAGGCTGAATAGTCAGAGATAATTTTCTTAATAACTCGAGCTTCCCTCATAGAGGCCTCCCCAAACAAAAGCATATCATCAACGAATAAGCAATGAGATTGTGAAGAAGGGAGGCCATCCACTTTGATACCTAACCATAAACCTGATGTTGTAGCATTAAATATAGCCCTACTTAATGCTTCCACCAAAAGAATAAACAAAAAAGGAGATAAGGGATCTCCTTGCCTAATTCCCCAGGAGGAAGCAAAAAAACCCGAGGGAGACCCATTAATCAATACTGAAAAATGAGCAAAGGATATACATGAAAAGACCCACTTAACCGAACACCGTGAAAACCCTAAAAGGGTCAAGACTACGAGCAAGGACTGCTAATTAACATGATCATAAGCTTTGAGCATGCCTAGTTTACCTTCAGGAGTTTCCCATCTAGGCACAAACCCACCTTGCTCTAATGAAATTATCTGAGGAAGGAGTTTAGATAATCTAACCGAAATTGCCTTAGTAAAGATTTAGTATAAGGTGGTACACAAGGCAATTGGACGAAAATCTGAAAAAGAGGTAGGGTTATCTACTTTCGAGATAATAGCAATAAGAGTAGTATTAATTTCCCTTAGAATCACCCTATTCCTTCTAGACTCCTCCAAGGCTTGCAGCACATCTTTCCCAATAAAGTCCCAACATTTCTAGAAGAATAATGCCGTAAATCCATCCTGTCCCGGTGCCTTTTACGGGTGCATGGAAAAGACTATCTCTTTCAATTCAGCTAACAAAAATGGGGCCATAAGCATCTTATTATCTTCTTGAGAGACTAAAGAAGGGATCGAATTTACAAACTCGTCATCAGCCACCACCGGCTCAACTAAGAGAAGAGATTTAAAAAATCTAACAGCTTCGGTAGCTATTTCGTCCTCATCTATCAGAGTATTACCATTAGAGTCAACAATACAAGAGATTTGATTACGAAGTCTCTTGAGCTTAGAGGAGGAATGAAAGAATTTGGTATTTTGATCACCTCCAGAAAGCCAAAGATCCCTGGACTTCTACCTCCAATAAGATTCTTCCCTAGCTAGGGTCTCGCTCAACTGTATGTTTAGCGACTTAAGCTCATCATACATTGCAGAAGACATACCTGAAGCAACAATTTTTTTATTAAGTTTCTCAATTTGCTCCCGAATCCTAGCCTTTTCACCAAAAACATTCTTAAAATGCCGCACATTCCAATCCTTTATTCTTGACTTCAAAAAACCCAGCTTCTTAACTAGTTGAAACATCCTAGGCCTAGGAATAAAAGGGGTTGAATTCCACCAATATTTTAAGGAAGGCAAAAAAGATTGATCCCTAAACCACATTGGCTCAAACTTGAAAGGTAACTTTCTAGGAGCCCTATCCTCAAAAATATCAAACTGAATAGGGAAATGGTCAAAACTTAACCAATTTTTTATATTAGGCAACTTTCAATTTTAATGTGATATAGATATTTTTGTTAAAGCTTGTATATTTAGATTATTATTTTCATAATTCAATTCTCTTATTTGGTCATTGCAAAAATTTATATATATAGCATATTGTAAATCAATCTATTGTCTAAAACTTTTTCTAGGTAAAATCTATCATGAAGGGTTTGTTTTTAGACATGAAATGATAGTGTTGAGATGTGGAATTCAAAGTTAAGAATGGAAGAAATAAATTATATTCCTCCCTAGCATTGGATTCACATCATCAAGATTTTGTGGCTTCTCCTCCAACTCTCCTTAGCATCTTTCTGACCTTGAAGAAATCAAAGGATTTCATCCATGATGGTAACATTTCTCTTCTTTTACTCATTCCATGGCCAATGTTTTTTCAAGCAAGATGTTCAATTTGGCCCATAAATTGGTCACATTTTGCATGGAAAGGCCACATCTGAGTAAAGAAAATTAGTCATGTTAAGTTTTATTTTGAGAAATTCTCCTTCATTGAATACTTTAATAGTAAATTCGTCATATGCTGGAGTTAAAAATGAATAAATTAATAGATCTAAAATGGGCATGTGAAGAGGCAGAAATAAAAGTGGTGAATTACTCTCAAACAAAATTTTGTATTTTTTGTTTATTTTAATTTAAAAGACTATTTTTTAATTGTGGTTTTAGAATACGTAAAAATCTATTATATTTTAATATTTGAATATGAAATAGATCAATAAATAATATGATTAATGAACATGATAATTAATTAAAATTAAATAGTTATTCATACATTTATCTTGATTAATTGAATTGCACGCAAGACCTTCCTCCATCACCATTATGCAAATTGTAGCTACAACACTTGCAACCAGAGCATAGATTTGGTTTGCACATCAATAGGCAACCTTTATTGTTATTGTATTTCGTAAAAAGCAACATCTTTAACATTTAGCGATCAATGACTATTGAGGTTGGACAAATTGGACAAATAATTGTAGTCTAGAAAGGATTTTTTTTCCAAAAAGGTGGGTTCAATTTTGGTGAAATGGTGATATTTGGAATAAATTCCACTTTAGTAGAAAATTAATAATAATTTAAGATTATATTATTTTTTCCTTTTAAATATTATAAATATTAGACCATAATTTATTTTTATTATCAATTTAGAAACTAATTTTTAATATATATATATATATATATATATATATATATATATAAGTAGATATACCACTAAATTATATTAATATTTTTTAATTTTTACAAGGTGTCTGGTTCAATGAGCATTGAAGGGTAAGAACCAGTAAAAAAACCCTTCAATATTGCTCCAAAATTATAAAGCCTACCTACCCATTACAAAGAGGCCACCTAGGCACATTCCAAATACTCCTCCCAATATTACATAATCTTTGAATTAGATACAAAAGAAGCTACCATAGAATGCATACAAAAATATAGAAACAACATAATCTTCCCTTCAGAACGGTGTGAAGAACAACAACCAGTTACAATTGTAGAATCAGCAAAAAAGGACATCCTCGAACAAACCCAAACTACAAAGAACAATTCTCCAAATCATTTATTAGTATGAGACAAAGTACAAGAAATGAAACCATTGCAAGTGAGCCAGCCAAAATGAGAACCGTGATCAAACAAAGGATAATCTAGATAAGAAAGAGAATAGGATGCTAGAAACCCGAAGGAACCAAAATGAGGCCAAGCCAAAAGACCACCCATAAAAAGAGCCGAGCAAACAAGAGAGAAACAAGAAACCATCGCATGTACCAAGTCACCTAAAATTTTCTAGATCTCGAAGACAACGACCACCTACCAAGCCTCAACAGGAGAATTCACATGAAAGATATCGCACCCCCACCCACAATCCTCATCTTAACATATGAGAAAGACAAAACAATAAGGATAGAGAAAAATAGAACCCGTATATAACTCAAGCTAGGTGAGAGAGAACATCATGCCAACAACACCTTGAAGTGAAGCACGACATCACACAGGAGCTGCAAAAACCAACTCATCGAAACATAATGACCAAGCCCATGATCCAAAGGAATGATCAATCAACAATATAACAAGAACATCCCAACATGATTACCAAACCAAACAACTACACTGCATAAAGATTAATGCTAGAGAACAATAATTACTGAAATAGAGCGAAGCAAAAACCATCCAACTATAATTACCAAATGAGTTACCCAAGTGGTGTAGCATGATAACATCATAATCCAATAAATAACCAAATAAGACCGATCTATCAGACAAGAGGCATACCATACGGGTGAAACTCCATCACCAACCCATTTTGTAGAGGAAATACTTACCAAGTATGCCATCAACAAAAGTATTAGCACAAGATGAGATAACATCCTCCCTAATGTAATACAGGAAAGAATGTCCCCGACGAATAGGTAATGTGATGAAAGAATCAACCCGAAAGACAAACATAAAGGATACCACCAATCCAAAGAAATGAACAAATCGATCACAGATCAGATTACATATCAAGAAAACACATGCCAGATCCTATAAAAAACAAGAAGCCCTTGAGCCAAAGAATAAGCATGAAATAACGACCATAGAAAACTAAAAGGGAATGTTAATACAAGAAGAGGGAATATCCATAGGAGACTTCCAAGAGTTCCACGCCCTCAACTACAGCCTTATTAGCAAGAAAATCAGTGATACAATTAATTTCCCTATAACAATGTGAAATAGAAAAGGAATTGAAACACTTTAATTGAGAAAGAATGCAGTCTAAAAGGTATTGTAAGTGCCAGGAGACACATTTCTTATTGGAGACTAAATGAAAGACCAACATTGAATCCCCTTCAATGATAATATCATTAATACTAAGAGAAATAGCTAAATCTAGCTCGAATGATAAAGCATATAATTCAGCAGAATTATTACAACCAACACCAATAAATTTACAAGCAGCTTTAACAATCTTTTAAGAATGGTCAAAAATGACAACAGCAATCCCAAATCTACCTGGATTTCCCTTGGCAGCCCCATCAAAGTTTAATTTAAAAGAAAATTGCGGAGGAGGGGACCATTTAGCAAGGCTATGCTTGACAAGAGAGGATAAAGCTAATGATACAACCCCATGAGATGGTATGACTCAAAGAGCGTCCCATTTCCATGTCACCCATTTACCCCAGTGGGAAAAGGAACACAATTGTTTCATATTTTTTTAAATATAAGAAAGCACCACTTCGGACATGGAAGATTGAATCCTGTCAAGCACATCCAACAATGAAGCAGATTTATGCTTGAAAATCCTAGAGTTCCTCTCAAGCCAGATATTCCAAATGACAATAGATGGAGCAACAATTCAAAGACAGGAGTAAAATAGAGATGAATACAACAAAGGTCAAGCCAAAAAGTGAGTTAATAAGTTAGGACCAATAGCAGAAGAGCATCCAAGCATACCAAACAACCAATACCAACAATCTAGAGGAAATGGGAAATGCAAGAACACATGGTCCATGGGTCCATGAAGAAGCCACAAAACACACTAGGAAATGTCATTTTTATCCCAAGCCTATCTAATCTTATCCCTGTAAGGAGTTTATCTTGAACTGCAAGCCAGGCAAAGGAACTATCTTTAGGGAGACAAGTTGAATGACAAGTTGAAGGCCAAGAGGGGATGGTAGAGGAATGAAACAATACCTTGTACCCCTCCTTTACCATATAAGAACCAGAAGCACTCTTAGTCCAAATCAAAACATCCTCCTTATACTGATGTACTAGCAATTTCTTCTGAAGCTCCTCTAAATAAGCATCTTCGAGTTCTTGACTTATCAACATAGAATCAATGGTTTTCCAACAAAAAATAGGATAGGGACTAGAAGCATCAACCACACAATAATTAGCAACAAAAACACCCTAAGATCAGTGAGGATTTTAGATAAAGGAAACCAATCCCGAATGGAAGACAAGGTGACATGACCATTCCAAACTTCATCCCAAAAATGAGCCTTTCTCCCATTATGAATTACCCAAGAAAGGTGAGGAAAGATAATCAATCTACAACTAGAAATAAGATTCCAAAAAGTTGATCCATTCAGGAGAAATGAAGCAGTAAATAACCGTTCTTTAGAATCCCCCCTCAAATACTTAGATAACATAAGGGAAGCCCATTTACTTGAAGGGTCCTTATACAACTTCCAGACAAGTGTATCTCCCAAAGCTTTATTCTGAGAAACTAAGTTTTTGATACCCAAACCCTCCAACTCCTTAGGAAGACATACCCCATCCTAGGCTAAAAGAGGGATCTTCTTCTTACCCCCAATATTAACATTCCAAAGAAAGGATCGTAAAGACACCTTAAGCTCATGAACAACCTTGGGAGGAGTTTTCAAAATAGACATCAGATAAATAGGAATGACATTAAGAACTGACTTAATTAGAAGAATCTTACTAGCTAAAGTAAGCCATTTATGATTCTAAGAAGAAATCCTGGAAGATACCACATGAACCACTTTATCTCAAAATATTGCCTTATCCGATCCAACAAAAAAATGAATTCCCAAATACTTACAAGGAAAATAACCCACTTGAAAACCCCAAAAATGAGCCAACCTACTCTGAACTAAAGGAGAAACATTCAGAAAAAACACCTTAGATTTAAGATTGTTAACTTTCTGCCCAGAGAAAGAAGAATAATCAGCAATAACCTTCTTGATAACTCTGGCCTCTGCAATGAGGCTGAACCAAATGGTAGAGTATCATCCACAAAAAGACAATTGGATTGTGAAATCAGATACCCATCAATCTTAATACCTTTCCAAATGCTTGAAGATCTAGCAACGAAAATAGCCCTACTAAAAGCTTTAGCTAAAAGGATAAACAAAAAAGGGGATAGAGGATCCCCTTTCCTAACACCTCGAGAGGAATAAAAAAAGCTAGAAGGAGAACCATTAAGCAAAATTGAAAAAAGAGCTGAAGAAATGCATGAAAACACCCATTTAACCCAACTATGAGCAAAACCAAAACGATTCAGATCAGAAACTAACGAGTGCCAATATACTCGATCATATGCTTTAAGCATATCAAGTTTAAGAATCATAGCCGAAATCTTCTGGAGTGAGATAGAATGCAGGATCTCATGAGCAACAATAGCACCCTCTGAAGTTTCCCTCCTAGGAACAAAACCACCTTGATCAAAAGACACAATTCTAGGAATGAGCTTAGCCAACCTAACTGAAATTGTCTTAGTGAATTTTTTTAAAAAGGTATTACATAAAGCAATAGGACGAAAATCAGAAAAAGAATTAGGATTGTCCATGATGGGGAGTGTCTCACAAAAGAGTTACACCTTGCTCAATAGGTAGGTAAAAGATGTTTTAGTAGGCTTCCATCACCCTACTCTTGTCCATTTACAAGTCAAACAATTAAACTCCTTTGGAGTGCTCCCTAACAACTTGTTTGCTCCTACTACTCACAAGCATGGCTGGGATTCACTAGAGTAAATCCAACCATTCAGTTATCCAAACCTCCAACATACACTTGCAGGGGTCTCAGGGGGTGTGTAGAAGGTGTTCCAATTCCACTCATGTGGTTCTTTGATTAGCTTCACTCCATTTTTCCATTGCTTCCTCTTATTCCTATTTTCTAGGACTAGTAGCCCTAGAGCCCCTATTAGCCCTAAGTTACCAGATTTTTGTGCAATTACTCAAAAAACCTCCAAAGGACCTCCCAAAATATTTGGTGATCCAAGTACCCTTTTGGACAGAATTTTAGATTTATTAGGGTAGGCTATTTGGTTTGTCCGTACCAGTACGGATCCCAAAAATGTCACTTTTGAGGGTTTTAATAGTTAATAGTCTTCTCCAATGGGGTGTACTGACTTCCCCACTCTGTCACACCTCCATCCTTTCACTGAGACTGTTCTATGCTTCATTATTCCATTCCAAACACTTGGCACATCTACATTTGTTCATCCCTACAAGTAAAGACACAAATAACAGTCATATCCCTAGTTGGGCTATGGTAGAGCTTGCCTAAGATATGATGGAAAATAGCTTCCAAACAACCTCCAAGACAATCCAAAGAATATATACACTATACAAAGGTTCCATGACTTTAATCCCAAGGGCCATTGAACAAGCACAATGGGATTTCAATTTGGAACCATGTCTAGGGTCTTCAACACTTTCTTAGACCAAGAGTAGTGCAATATAAGACAAATTGTAAACACACACCAAATCTGCACTAAGACAAGATACAAACACTTCTTGAGAAAGACAATATCAACTACTAAACCACAATGGAAGGACAATAATAAGATCAATCCATTTGGTACGGACTGCTGCTACCAAAATGGCAAAATATTAAGCAAAAATCTAGAAATTGTCTTCTAATGTTATTCAAACTTGTTCTTGGATCTTCCAACCCGTTTACAATCATTGAAAAATAATTTTATATGTTTCCTTGGTCATAACCAATCCCTCATCAGTTTCCTAACCACGGATTTGCTCAATTTTGCGAAGTTGCTCAAAAAGTTGCAAAAAGTTGTCAAGCAACAATGACGACTTTTGCTCCATTTTGAATTTTTGCAACTTAAGCATTTTTATTCATTCTAAACCCTCTAGGTTGGTTCCCTAACATCAAAATAACATGAACAAATGCCTATTAAGGCCTTACAATGAGTTCTACACATTTTTGCAAAATAATGCCATTTTTGGCTTACAAGGGCACATTGGCCAAAACTAAGAAGACAAACAAACCTTGATGACAAACATACTCCAAATAACTCTAAACCACACTTGTGGACCTACCCATAATCCATTATTCATTCATTGATCCTGAACATGAACAATCACTCCAAAATGTGAAAATGCATCAAAACCAGGTAGAACTAGGTGCTTCTGCACCAGTCCACCTTAGAGATGATGGCAATAAGGTTTGTATTAAGCTCCTTCAAAATAGTTCTATTTCTCCTAGAATCCTCAAGAGCTAGTAATACATCATTCCCCACAAAATCCCAACATTTTTGAAAAAACAAAGTCGTAAACCCATCTAGACCCGGAGCCTTCTCTGGAGACATGGAAAAGACCACCTCTCTTAACTAAAGGCTAGTAAAAAGATCCATGAGCATCTTATTATCATCCTCCCTAACAAGTGGAGGGATTGAATTAACAAAACTATTATCCGAAGAGACTGACTCGATAGAAAGCAAGGACTTAAAAAAATTAACAGCCTCTGAAGTGATGGCACCATCATCAGTCAGACAATTCCCATTAGAATCATGAATGCAAGATATTCTATTATGTTGTCTCTTAAGTTTAGTCGAGGAATGAAAAAACTTAGTATTCCTATCACCTTCAGATAATCATAAGTCCCTAGATTTCTTCCTCCAATGAGATTCTTCATGAGCCAAAACTTCCTCAAGCTGAGCTTTTAAACATTTAATCCTATTAAAGGACAAAGAATCCATACCAGAATTTAAAATAACCTCATTCAACTGTTCAATTTCCTCCTGAATCCTAGCCTTTTCACCAAAAATATTCTTAAAATGCAAGGAGTTCCATTCTCCAATCTTACCTTTAAGAAAGGCTAACTTCTTAACAATTTGAAACATTCTAGATCCACTGACATGAGGATGAGACATCCACCACATTTTCAGCAAGGGAAAAAAATATTGATCCCTAAACCACATTGGCTCAAATTTGAAAGGAAGCTTCCTAGGGGCCCTATCCTCAAGAATAGAAAATAAAATAGGAAAATGATCTAAGCCAGTATAAGGCATAATTGAGGGAAAGAAATCCCAATCCAAACTAAACCAACTTTCAGGCACCAAAAAATGATTGAATCGTTCAGCAATCTGACATAAATCCTTTCTCATATTAGTCCAAGTAGAAGGGCCATTCTAGGTTTTACAATCAACCAGATTCAAATCCTTAATAAAATGACAAAAATCACCAATAATGTGCTTGTTTGGGATGATATCCCCTACTTTCTCATCAAGACTAGAGATAGCATTGAAATCACCTCCAAAAACCAAAAAAGAACCCATCAATGGAGAAGCAATTACAACTAAACTCTTCCAAAGTTTCATTTTCTCAACTATACTAATAGGACCATAAATATTGAAAAGCCAAAATTTAGCATTAGAAACTCTACTTTTCACTAAACCAAGCATCCAATTTGAGGAAGAAGAAACCAAAGAAAAATCCACACAAAAATCATTCCAAAGGAAAGCAAGCCCTCCCGAAGCCCCCATAGAAGAAGAAATGCAAAATTTCTAGGGCTTCCAAAAGGAAAACAAAAACTCTGCAAAAGACGAATTTAACCTAGTTTCTTGCACCATCACAATATCACACTTCATTAAGTCCAACTGGGACTTACATTCCAAGATATGATCCTCATTGGCCTAGAGGGGAGGCAGAGGCTCCCTTCTTTACACAATTGGAAGTATGAGAGATCTTCCCCTCAGAAAAGTCCTTTTGAAGACACCTTTTAGAAGCCAAAGCCCTTGTAACAGGAAGACTAAAGGGCTTCTTTTTCCTCTTCATATTAGAAGAATCCATTGGAGAAGGAAGAGTTGATTGAATACCCGCATCAATTTCTAGTTGAGTTTTAACATGCGTAGGTTTACGACCCCTCTTTAAAGGAGTATTAAATGGAGATGCAAGAGAGAGTGGAGACTGGATTAAGGGTAGTCTGCCAGTGTTACCTAAAGGATCAGAACCATTAGGAAGTCTATTCTTATCCCAATCGAGAACCTCAAAACCACTACAACCCAAAGGAACATCAGTAACAGAAGGATTCATAACCTTATCCAGATCAAGCACCTCAAAAGGATTAGTTATAAGAAATGTAGACAAATCTTTATCTAGCTTAACTAAATCATTATCAGTCAAGGTAATCACTCTGTCTACTATATCGGAATCAAGGGCAATATTATTCATGTTAACAATATTTTGTACCTGAGCACTAAGATGGTCATCTGGAATAATAAGAGGACTATCCAAAACCTTATGAGAAGATTTAGGAAGGGGACCTCTTTTTCCTTGCCCATGAGAAGGCATAACTAGAGTATCAGTTTTTGAAGAAGGAATATTTGTTCTACCTTTCTCATGAGAAGGATTAACCAGATTATCAGTTTTTGAAGAAGGATTAACAGAAATAGTAGGCATAAAATTCAGAGGATCTAAACATTTAACCTTATTAGCACAATTACCATTATCAGTAGCCAAAGAAATTACAGGGATGGAGAAATTAGTCTTATCTGGAACAATATCTACCCTAGATGAGGCATTCATTCCCAAGGGATGTAAAGGTGGGATAAAAGAAGGAATATCAGATTCCTTTAAAATATTCTGCATTTTATCCCAAGAGAATGAATCCAACTTAGCAAAATCCCTTCCAGTAGAGGAATGAATCTCTTTAGAAGCGGATTTAGATGACACCCTTTTCATATCAAAAAATAAAGTAGAATCTATAGAAACAGAGGAGCGACCAAATCCATCAGAAACCCTAACAATATTTTGATGCCATATACCAACAATAGACCTAATATTGCAAGTCTGAGGAGGAGAAGTGTTTGATTTAACTAACACACAAATTTTAACAAGGAACAAATCATCCTCAAACACTGAGTAAGATAGTCAAAACTTTCCAAAAGAATCCCCAATTTTTCGCAAGATATCAGAATCAACAAATTCATAGGGCAATTAAGGGAGCTTAAACTAGAGCGGGACTTGTTTGGAGGAGACACAAGAAGGCTCAAAGAGGGGTTTCCATAGCTCCACAAAAATTAAATTCCTTCCCAACCAAAAAATGGGAACTTCCAAAGCCTTATCTGTAGCTTGAGTTGAATAAAAAAAACTATAAAAGAACTAGTAGACAACACATGGAAATATAAAGTGCCATACCAGTGTGAATGAATCCTATACTGTAATTTTGAGAGAGGAATATCATCACCCCAAACTTGAATAATGAGTGCAAGCCCCCGAAGATCCCGAGCTTTCTTACCCAACGAATTAATAGTGGCATCAATTGAAGGCACCGAGAGCCAAATTGTATGCGGCTTTGCAGAGCCCTTATTTTGATTATTAGCCAAAGGACTATCAACACCGGTAGCACCCACTGAAATCTCCCTTGGTGAGGACAAATTAGGGTTTGCCGCTGACTGCAACTCTACCGAAGCTTGTTTAGTGGAGGAAGTCGTAGCCCAAACATTCTAAACGACATTAAAATTAGGCTTAGACATAATAGAACCATCTTTAGAAGCCCTAAATTTGTCAATCCCACTAAACCCTTGGCGCCAAACAACAAAAACCCTATTCGCAGACTTCGGAACACACTTTCCCCTATGCTTACAAAAACCACGGAAATAGCTAGAAATAGGATGGTAATGAAAATCCCTCCACTAGACATCCAACCGAAGAAAACCCTCATCACCCCAACCATATTTCTGAAGCACCTCTGGCACACAATATAACTAACCCCATGCCTTTGCCCACTACGAAGTGGAGTCGAACTTGTGACCTCGAGGGATGCAAACCGCAAGCCCCAGCCAACTCTGCTACAAGTGACATCTAAAATATATATTTTTTTAATTAATAGTAAATTTATGATTTTTAATTTTATATGCAAGTTTTTTTACTCATTCTATCATATTTATTAAATAAAAACATACTAATTTATAATATTTAATATCAATTTAAAATTTTCTTATTGAAATGATCTAAGGACTCTAGGCATTCCAATCCTCTTGGAAAGCCTCTCCATAAACATTAAATATTAACGGTCACATAAAGTAATGAATTAAGCATATATAAAAGATGCCTTGCACATAATAAATAAAATTACTATTAAGCATATACAAATAAAAAGGTTGTCTTCTACAATGTTGGTACAGAGCGTCATCTTTCAAATTACTTAATTTGGACTCTAGCTCGATTTAGCAAGATTTCGAAAAGGCGATATCTAATTACCCAACGTTTCCTAATATTTGAGTGAATTTCTATTACCCTTACGTAGAAATAAAACAAGTTATCAGTTTGTACTGACTGATTTTTAGATTTCCTTCTATAAACGATTTTTGGATTGAATTTCTATTATCCTTACATTCTAATAAAACAAATTGTGAATTCGTACAGAGCGATTTTTATATATTGAGTGAACCCTATAAATTGCCTATTTAAGCCTTCCGTGATTTTCATATTGATGAAAGAAACAGCAAATCACGTTTGAACTGTGAGATAAAGAAATGGCATTGTCTTTTTCCAGAATTGTCTTCGTTTCCATCATGTTGATCTTTTTCTGTTTCTATTCATCGAATGCTGAAGAGATTAGAGGTAAAATTAGTGTACTTGCAATGTTGTATTGATTGATCGTAGGACGGGCAAACATTGTTTATGATTGGTGTGGTGTGTTATTGTTGTGTGCAGGAGTGAGAGGGGATATTTCTACCAAAACTAGACCATGGACTCCCTGTGTCTGTTGCCAGCAGTCTAAAAACCCTGGTTGTTGCCAAGCATGTAATTCCCCTCCTCCTTCAGCAGCAACATCCTCACTGCATCCCTAAGACACAATCATTTTATAACACTACTGGAATGGAATACTTGTTTTTAGTACAAATAAAACTCGGTTACAATACTGTTTTGGTCGTATCAAGGACCTAAATATAATAGCCATTTTCACTAAATAAAGCATTATATGAAATTAAATTTGTCTCTCTTTTAAGCTTATTATTGCCTGTGTTAAGACCTTTTATGTACCTGGTTTCTGCAGTTGTTTTGTGTACCTGTTTTCTGCAGTTCTCTTGCTTGTTCTATATTTTGTGCATATGTTATATACCAAGTGATGGGGGCAGATTCCAATTCATGTTGGGACTTAGTTTTGTTTTACGAATGTCAAAGGGTTTGTAGGGATGGACTTTATTCTGGATTTAGTTCGACCTTATGATCTAGAATACTAGCACAAATTATATATTTTCAATTTTGGTGTATGATTGGATCTACAATTGAAGCAATTTCGATTAATTAATACATGGAATATTAGCTACTCTCCATAAAAAATCTATCTCTAATGGAATGTGTACTATGCATAACCATTAGTTTCAGCTTTCATTCCATGATCTACTCAAAATCTAGTTGAAATTATCTTTAGACAGAGCAAAGTACTTTCCCTTGTACTTAATAATTAATTAGATAGTATTTATTTTTAGAGGCAAGAGACTCTTTCCAATAGATATATGTTGAAGAGATTCAATTGACGTAAATTCATCAAATCTGTGATAGATATAGAAACTTGTGCATATATTTAAAAAGCATGTTTTAAAGAAATTTTTAAAATAGATATTCAAAACCCAAGTTTCTATTTGGATGAAATCCTTTCAAACTATCTTTAAAAATATAATAAAATCCGAAGTTTCTATTTTGATGAAATCCTTTCAAACTACCTTTAAAAGAAGTTATTATATTATCTTCCTCAAAATAGAAAGGAACAATTTGAATACAAGTTTTAATACATTTGTTTATAGAAATATGATATATGTCCAAGTCTCTATATATTTGTAAATAGAGGCACTATATCAATTTTTAGATTTAGCTTTTTCTTTAAAGGATCTTATTTTTCTTAATAAATTATAGGTTTTTTATTGTGGGCTATTACAAATAAATATATATATTTTTAAATATTTAATAATAAAATTTATGGATTTATATCTTGTTATGCTTTGGGTTTATTTAATTAAAATACTTTTATTATAAAAGACATTTTTTTATGAAACTTAGTTCATGAAATTATTTTAGTTTGATCTCATCATAATTCATCATGTTAAATTAATATTATATCAAAATTATATTTCATATTTATAAGTAACTGTGGCAAAATGATCATTTTAAAAAAATCTATAAAAGCTTTTTGTTGTCACAAAAGTTTGTACTTTTTTTGAACATTAATGCTCAACAACCTTGTGAAACATGTAAACAACTTGAAGTGTGGGATCTTGCGCATGTGAGGATGAATTTTTGGAGAAGGTTGGCTTCCTTTCCAATCAAGGTGCAATGTTAGACCAACCCAACACTTGTAAAACCTACTCCCAAGGCTATTCTACCACTTGCAGAGGAAAAAGGAAGTTAGAATGTTGAAAGGGAAAAGAAAGGCAATGCACTAAGATTGAAATGTTGAAAGGAAAAAGAAAGGTGACACACTATGCTTGAAATGATCTTTCCTGCCTATGAGTGCATAAGACATCAATAAAACTATCCAAGGACATACACAAATCTCAATCTATTATCTATCTCCAATGAAAACAAAGAAGTTAGAACCTATTCTTGCAAAACTGGCAATGGAGAATGAGTCGATAGGAAGACACCCTATGTACAAGTGCAATGAAGTGTAGGTGATGTTAAAAGTTCAAGGCTTTTTTTCAGCCTAATGTGCTCTATTTCCCTTGAAAGTGAAAATGGACAATTTGACAACTTTAATATGATAATTTATCAAGTAGAAAAACAAGTACTGAATCCACAGTGATAGAAGCTAACAATTAATGAATCCACAGTGACAAAAGCTAACACTTAATTAGATAGTTTGTTGGCTAATTAGCTTTTGCAGACTGTTTGAAAAAAATGAGTCCTTTGTATTGTGGCATATTTATGAAGTGACTTTCAGATTTATTTTTTTGATTTTTGATTTAAATCATGGTGGTTTATTTGCATGCCACTCCATGACAAGAAAGTTTCTGAATATTGTTTGTAAAATGTATCTTTTCAAGGAGTAAAGAGGGTTAGATAAAACAATACATAATTACAAGAAAAGCTAATAACTAGAACATGAATTTTGACTCATTGTTACCATTACCTTCAGAATCATCATTGAACTCTACAGTGCAGTGATGAAAAGTGTCACACCTAATCTAGCACTTAAAATGGTGGTTCCTATTTCAGTGATATATCTTACAACATTATATGAGGAGCCAGGACCAGGCTATACTCCAAATTTTGGTAAAGAATAACATTCATTATGAGAAATTTATTAGAAGAGAACGAGAATAATATATCAATATCAAGGAGAATGATCAATATTGAACCTGCAAATGCACCCTGAGTTAGTGGTTATCATTTCAAATCCTTTTGTTTTTATTTAATCATGAATTCAGGTCAGTCAATTGTTTGTAGATGTATGACATTGATGTGAATATTAATGAAATAGAATGGGATACACCATATACTTAATATTGCAACGACTTCCTCCCTCTATCTTTGCTTGTTGATATCCAGATTTGTTGTAGGTGGTGATGATTTTGAAAGAACAGTCTTCAGAAAATTGTACTTATTATTCTCTGTGGAATAAAACATTTTTTCACTTGAATTATTTAATTATAACAAGGAAACAACAAGGCATTTATTTTTTCGCATAGATAAAAAACTTTGTCTACTTAATATACATACTACATGTCAAAGTTGATTAACAAATAGTGCGGGCCTATTTCAGAACTCTATTTACCTATTGTTTCATTGTCTAAAGACTACATACAGAACCTTTTGCAGATCAATGACAGGTCATTGACCATGCCTATATGTTGAAAAACATAGAAAAACAGAGCATGCAAGGGAACTAGAAACAAATCCGGTTAACAAAAGCTATAGGAAGAGATACATTTAACTATTTTGATGATAAAAATATATCTTGGATTGAATTAAATACAAATTTTAGGGCCTAGTCTAGACAGATGTGATCCCCTTTATGGGTGGAAACATGGGGAATTTTTCATGTGTACTCTAGCTATGAAGTTGTCTTATGTTGTCCAATCTATATGTTAGTCGGTGCCAATGCTACATAAAGAAACATAATATATGCATAGAAAATTATAGTTTCTTTCCTTTACCAAGGATGATGGGCTATCATGGAGCCATGTCTCATCTATCTATTTTCTCCTTGCTTGCGACTGCAGTAGTTTGTGTTTTTGTATGTTTGCTAATCGAGGGACTCCCCAAAGTTAGTTCAATAAAACAGAGTGACAAAGAGACCAACGATGGGTATGATCTTTGATTCTGGTATGAAGTTGAAGCCTTACTATGGAGTCCCATCGAAGGAAAAAAATATGTTTCACGAAGAAAACCATTTTCTTGCCCGTTGTTTTTATCACATATACTTCATAGATGATCTCCAAGAATATGATGGTCGTGAAGGTTTGCCGCCCAAAATGTATGACACATTCAAGTAGAGCAGATGGCAATTTACTCCATTGGAAAATGATGGGAGCCATCTCAACAATAGATCATTGTATTGTCATCGGTCTTACCGATTCACCCAAGATTAAAGTTGTGTATAGAGTGTCATTCATTCCTCATTCCATCAATCCATGTAATAGAATTATTTGAAAAACAAATTTGTATTTAGATTAAAATTTAACTGTTGATTGGTAAATAGGAGGCTGCAATCTTGACACTGTTGATTTGATGGCACTTAGACTATTGGGTAAGCATTGTGATTAGTAGATGACCCACCCCACTTAAGGTATAAGCAACAAAAGTGGGTGGTGGCGTGAGTAGGAGAGAACTCTCTATCTAAAGACCCTTTTTCGGAATTCAACATAGAAAAAATTATGTTAACATTTTAGCTATATACCATTAGTCTAAGTCACTCAATAGTGGAATTTGAGGGAAATTGATGCAGAGATTCTTGGAGTAGTTCCTAATCACCTAGTTGTCTTTGTTGCTCTCATCAACCTTCTAACTCCTCAAGCCCATCCAATGGTACTTGGTAGGGGTTTTTCTAGTTAGACCTTCAAGGCCTAATGCACTTTGGCTTGTCTCCAAGGTATAGCCACTGATCTTTAACAACCAACTCTTCCTATTGAGGATTCCACCTCAATCCCTAACACACTCCCTAGTGCTCCAACAAACCTCTACAAAGGATCTTTGATCTCAAACTGGTTCCAAGGGTGTAGGATGGAGTTATACTCTGTCTTTTATGACTTTTCGAGGTTTGATCACCTTCAAACCCATCACCAACATTTCTCAACCTCACTTTGTCTCTACCGGGCTCCAAATAGGCCTAATACAATTAGCCCTCCTAACACGATTTTCAGGGCTTAGCTTGAAATCTTCCCACACAAGGCCACAAATAACTTACATTTATGGACACCCTTTTCAGAGTTACATACAATATTTCAAAATTCCATTTGGGTTCTTCGTACACATGGGGTTTCCAATACTGTCCTATTTTTAAGGGTTTTAGGCCTATCCGGGTGACTTGCAAACATGGCTTTGGAAAGCTTCACCAATCAAAACATCTACCAAGACTAATCATGGATTATTTAAGGGCATTCATAGGGGTCTCCAACCATGTCTTAACTTTTCTTCTACCAATCCACATGTGCTCTGAAATCGTACATCTTCTACTGTCCTAGACTCATCGACTCCTAGCTGTGAGCCTAGGGTATCATTGTAACTCCATAAAAAAGGTTTACAAAATCACACAACCTACTCTAAACATATTTACAGACCCTAACCTAGCATTCCACATGATTTCAACCGGTGCCATCGGTGGATGCTTAGGTTAGAGCCATTTTTCCTTAAACCCTACTTTACAAGGTTTTTGCACCTAATCATAGAGAATGGTTCTAATCTCTGCAACTAGAAACAACCAAGCTTGGATATCTACCTTGTTTGAAAGTAGATTCAACTATGCTTCATCCCCTGCAAGTAAGTTCCTCTGACAAGTCCGTACTGGATCGTACAATGTAGCAAAAACAAAGGTAAACAGTCAAAACAGTGTCAAGACAAGATTTCTTCTTGCAACCAAAACTTTCTTTTGCATTCAAAAAACCTCCAACCTATACAATGATGTTGTTTTTGGCTTATATCATCATGATTTAGTCAGTTGAACCAACTTTCACTGCCAATCAACAAAAAATGCAACTTTTTACAAAATTACAAATGTTGCTTAGCAACTTTACATCTTTTCATTATGAGGATGCAAATTTGCACTCAAATGCACTCCAAGGCTCAAAAAGGCCCTCAATGCATCCTAGGAGACCTAAAACAATACATGACACCCTATTGCATGATGACACTAATCTAGAGTAGTGATGTTGTGAACAACATCAACATTACATCTTCTAGGATATCAACATCCTGAACACAACAAAAGCTTGGACAACACAACCATGGCTTCATTGAGTCCTAAATGGTTGGTCCATTTATTACAAATTGTAAGACAACACAAAAAACTTAGAGAAAACAAAAAAAAATTGCATGGAGTAGTAGGTGCCTTGCACCAGAAATGCTTGATGGAACTCAGACCAATGAATACAACAAAGGCTTAAAAACTAGCTCATGTTTTTTCCACTATCTTTAGAATACTTTGAAAATGGGAGTGATGATGTCCTCAATGGTAGGTAGAGGAGGTAGATAGGGGCGATATTTTCCTTCATTCTGGCAAATCAAGCAACAAGCACTAGTGTCAGGCTCCCATGACCACCTCATCTTTTAAACATATTTAACTATCTTTCTTGATGTAGAGTTGATTGTATGATTGTATCTCTAGATTGAGTTGTTTATTTGTTACTTTCCATACTTTCTTAATAACTTGTGCATATGTTCCTTTCTTACAAATTGGTATATATCTCATGGTGGTTGTGAGGAAATGAAATTAATAACATGTTTTAGGTGTCAATGAGGTTCCCCGTTATCCATGGCTGGTAGGGATGCTACCTTAGTTTCTTTGTTTGAGTAGTTTTGCTTTGCTTAGTAGCCAAAAAAATAGTTCTATTTATAAATTATTACTACACCTCAATGTATGGTCACGATCTTCATATACACAATGATTTTCTTCAAGAATCTATAAATTTAATTATTTTAAAAGCAAAGCCATCTAGCCTAAAAAGGTTGTTGGTAAAATCATCTTATGGACAAAAGAAAACATATTTTATTATTATTATATTTATTGTTTTTTATTTATTTCAAGGAACCCAGATCTCAACAATCTTCATTTGTTCGAAGTATGTTTTGTACACATAGCTCGTAGTCGTCAAGGTTAACTGATACTTAACCTTGCGATGTTGCGATTGAATCATTGGAGGCTACCATTAGATGCAAATTTGCATCATTGCAACAATCGGGGAAATTTGGTTTTCTAGGTTGCCTTGTTGCGACTATCCATTTATAATCAAATGGATGTTAGTCGCACCGTCAAGGCTTCTATGTCACTATTTTGGCCTAGGTTGCGATCTTGCGATTGATGGGCTATGTTAGCTGGTGCGGCCTTCATATTTTGCATGCAATGATAGCCATCCAATTTCACTTAAGGGTGACATCAAAAACTATGTTTTAATCTCTCATTAAGGGCCTTTGGGGTTCTTCTAAGCACATCTTAGTCGTTCATCTGTGCACGAAGGTAAGATCTAATGGCCAATATTCAAATTTTGGTGATGAACATTTGAATTCAAATAGTGCCATGATGGTTGTCAACCTACCAAGTTGAAATTGAATGCAAGTCCCATCAACACACCATTTCTGATTCGGTTGTGTTCCAACCACCTCCAATCGGTGCAGAATGGTTGTCATTGCTATGTTGTGGCTTTTTGGACATTTTCGCGAGTCCCCGATGCTTACTTATTGTTCATAGAAAACTTTTGGTCTGATAGAGGATGTTTGACATCATCCAAATGTAGGGGCCTTCTTGATTTTTGGAGATTGTTGTTCTTTCCCAGCTCTATAGGACAATTTTAGAGACGCAAAAATCAAATCCAATCTAATTTCCTTTCCTCTATAACCTAACCCTAGTCGGCTAAGTTTTTGGACTCAATGTAAACCAAAGTTATGCCTAATATATAAATGCAATTTTGTAACATAATCAAAGAGTCTTTGTTCTCTTACAAAATTTTCTTTTGTAATTGTACTTTTGTTTTACCTATATGCTAATAAAGTTATCTACTTTACCTGACCTTCGCTATCAAATGCATTGCATGTATTTCACCTTCCATCTGTAGTCCTTCTTTATCTGTTTCTAAATTGCAGATTATGTTAAATGTACTTATATGTGTTGGTTGTGGATATCTTTCAATCCCTCCTAGCATTATATTAAGTTCTAACTTCTTTGTTTTCATTGGAGATAGATAATAAATTAAGATTTGTGTATGTCATTGGGTAGTTTTATTGATGTCTTATGCACTCACAGGCAGGAAAGATCATTTCAATCATAGTGTATCACATTTCTTTTTCCTTTCAACATTTCAATCTTAGTGTATCACCTTTCTTTTCCCTTTCAACATTCTTTCTTCCCTTTTCCTTTGCAAGTGGTAGAATAGGTGTAGGAGTAGGTTTTACAAGTTTTGGGTTAGTCTAACATTGCACCTTGATTGGAAAGGAAGCCAACCTTCTCCAAAGATTCAACCTCACATGCACAAGATCCCACACTCTGAGGTTGTTTCCATGTTTGGCAAGGTTGTTGAGCATTAATGTTCAACAAAGGTACAAACTTTTGTGACAACAAAAAGATTTTATAGATTTTTTAAAAATAATGATTTTCCCACAGTTACTTATAAATATTAAATATAATTTTCATATAATATTAATTTAACATGATGAATAATGATGAGACGAAACTAAAATAATTTCATGAATTAAGTTTCATAAAAAAATATCATTTTTAATAAAACTATTTTAATAAAATAAACCCAAAGCATAACAAGATATAAATTCATAAATTTCATTTTAAATATTTAAAAAAATATATATGTATATATTTATTTGTAATAGCCCACGGTTTTTACATTGCACTCACTTAACCTTTAAAATCATTGGGATCACAAATGGACAATATTGTGAGCCTATCCAATTAAATACAAAACTAGAAGTCATATTTAAGATTAAGTGGCTACTATTATTTTTGAGCAAGAAAGAATCATAATTGGTTGCTCTTCAATCTCCATTACAAGATTATTATTTTTTGTGAAAAAACCTACAATTTATTAAGAAAAATAAGATCCTTTAGATAAAAAGCTAAATAAAAAATTGATATAGTGCCTCTATTTACACAATACAACGGAAACTTATCTTTCAAAGATATTTTAAAAATGATTTCATTAAAATAGATACTTAACTTTTAAAAGTTGCTTAAAACACGTGTAAGTTTCTATATCCATAAAAAAATTGGTAAATTTTAATTAAGATATAGTAACTTGCACATATATCATATTTCTATAAAAAAATGTATTAGAACTTTCATTCAAATTGTTCCTTTCTATTTTGAAGAGGATAGTATAATAACTTCTTTTAAAGGTAGTTTGAAAAGATTTTCCTAATACTAACTAATGTTTCAAAAAGGACAAAAGATAAGGGATTAAAGAGGATTATGCTAAAATAAGCCTATGAATGACTAAATGGAGGGAAATGTTAGTGAAACTCTACCAATATCAGTATTGCTATAGAATAACAACTCTACTAGAATTGGTGCGACCTTCTAAGGGAATTCAAAGATGTTCAAATTATTAATGAGCATAGATACCATCAATAGGGTGCATATCAACACTCATGTAGTGATTGAACTCTAAACAATTTCAATATCTCTAGTTGACCACACAGGGCACACTTACAATTAGTAAGAGGCTAGTGGTTTGGACTATGAGCTTCACTAAAACATCAAGCATAACATTTATCACTCAATCTAACTTTAACATCTAAATACCATCTTGAATAAAAGTAATTCAAGAAGATAAACAACCATGTAAGAAGCCACAAAGATTGCAACAAAACACCATAACTTCAATGTTTTGTTAATCTCATAGCAAAATGTAACAACAATTGCTCAACTTTCTCTCTTCACCAAATTTGTACTCTGTACGATTAACTACTACTTCTCTTATGTTAATAACCTTATTAACCCCACAAATGAAATGAGTGAGAGCTTATATATCATTCTCAAATATAATGAAAACACTTCTCAAGCCTTCTTTTTTGACAGGTGGATTTTTTTCTTTATACAAGTGATCGTCCAAGGGAAGGGGATGTTCAATTGGGCCAGGATTATTAGTAACAACCTAGACGTGCAGTTGAGAAGGTTAGTCCCTACTAAATCATTCCACATGAGCTCATATGTTATAAATTCTCTAGCCAGATGTTATGAGTATGTGGGATTACCACAAAGAGGCATTGTTGGGAGAGGGCCCAAAGAGACAAGAGTATGTGATTCCTATGCCCAATTATATCATCCACCTAAGAAGTACTACAAGCTAATCAATGATACTTTCACAACTCATATCACCAGCACACTACAAAGAGGAATTCATCAACGACTGTCTCTAGAAGCATAAGAGCTCGTGAAGAAACATGGTGTATGGTTCATTCAATTTCTTAAATTCACCTACATCAGAATTCAAGGATGTCCCTCACCTCTTTATATGTTGCCAAGGTATCCTATGGATAGAGTGGTAAGTTAGGGCTAATAGGGGCTTTAGGGCTACTAGTCCTAGAAAATAGGAATAAGAGGAAGCGATGGAAAAATGGAGTGAAGCCAATCAAAGAACCACATGAGTGGAATTGGAACACCTTCTACACACCCTCTGAGACCCCTGTAAGTGTATGTTGGAGGTTTGGATAACTGAATGGTTGGATTTACTCTAGTGAATCCCAACCATGCTTGTGAGTAGTAGGAGAAAACAAGTTGTTAGGGAGCACTCCAAAGGAGTTTAATTGTTTGACTTGTAAATGGACAAGAGTAGGGTGATGGAAGCCTACTAAAAACATCTTTTACCAACCAATTGAGCAAGGTGAAACTCTTTTGTGAGACACTCCCCATCATGGACAATCCTAATTCTTTTTCTGATTTTCGTCCTATTGCTTTATGTAATACCTTTAAAAAAAATTCACTAAGACAATTTCACTTAGGTTGGCTAAGCTCATTCCTAGGATTGTGTCTTTTGATCAAGGTGGTTTTGTTCCTAGGAGAGAAACTTCAGAGGGTGCTATTGTTGCTCATGAGATCCTGCATTCTATCTCACTCCAGAAGATTTTGGCTATGATTCTTAAACTTGATATGCTTAAAGCGTATGATTGAGTATATTGGCACTCGTTAGTTTCTGATCTGAATCGTTTTGGTTTTGCTCATAGTTGGGTTAAATGGGTTTTTTCATGCATTTCTTCAGCTCTTTTTTCAGTTTTGCTTAATGGTTCACCTTCTGGCTTTTTTATTCCTCTCAAGGTGTTAGGAAAGGGGATCCTCTGTCCCCTTTTTTGTTTATCCTTTTAGCTAAAGCTTTTAGTAGGGCTATTTTCGTTGCTAGATCTTCAGGCATTTGGAAAGGTATTAAGATTGATGGGTATCCGATTTCACAATCCCATTGTCTTTTTGCGGATGATACTCTCCTATTTGGTTCAGCCTCATTGCAGAGGCCAGAGTTATCAAGAAGGTTATTGCTAATTATTCTTCTTTCTCTGGGTAGAAAGTTAACAATCTTAAATCTAAGGTGTTTTTTCTGAATGTTTCTCCTTTAGTTCAGAGTAGGTTAGCTCATTTTGGGGGTTTTCAAGTGGGTTCTTTTCCTTGTAAGTATTTGGGAATTGCTTTTTTTGTTGGATCAGATAAGGCAATGTTTTGGGATAAAGTGGTTCATGCAGTATCTTCCAGGATTTCTTCTTGGAATCATAAATGGCTTACTTTAGCTAGTAAGATTCTTCTAATTAAGTCAGTTCTTAATGTCATTCCTATTTATCTGATGTCTATTTTGAAAACTCCTCCCAAGGTTGTTCATGAGCTTAAGGTGTCTTTACGATCCTTTCTTTGGACTGATAATATTTGGGGTAAGAAGAAGATCCCTCTTTTAGCTTGGGATAGGGTATGTCTTCCTAAGGAGTTGGGGGGATTGGGTATCAGAAACTTAGTTTCTCAGAATAAAGCTTTGGGGGATAAACTTGTCTGGAAGCTATATAAGGACCCTTCAAGTAAATGGGCTTCCCTTATGTTATCTAAGTATTTGAGGGGGGATTCTAAAGAACGGTTATTTACTGCTCCATTTCTCCTGAATGGATCAACTTTTTGGAATTTTATTTCTAGTTGTAGATCGATTATCCTTCCTCACCTTTCTTGGGTAATTCATAATGGGAGAAAGGCTCATTTTTGGGATGAAGTTTGGAATGGTCATGCCGCCTTGTCTTCCATTCGGGATTGATTTCCTTTATCTAAAATCCTCATTGATCTTAGGGTGTTTTTGTTGCTGATTATTGTGTGGTTGATGCTTCTAGTCCCTATCCTATTTTTCGTTGGAAAACCATTGATTCTGTGTTGATAAGTCAAGAACTCAAACATGCTTATTTAGAGGAGCTTCAAAAGAGATTGCTAGTACATCAGGATAAGGAGGATGTTTTGATTTGGACTAAGAGTGCTTTTGGTTCTTAAATGGTAAAGGAGGGGTACAAGGAATTGTCTCATTCCTCTACCATCCCCTCTTGGTCTTCCTAGCTCTTTTGGCATTCAACTTGTCTCCCTAAAGCTAGTTCCTTTGCTTGGCTTGCAGTTCAAGATAGAGTCCTTATAGGGATGAGATTAGATCAGCTTGGGATTACAACAACATTTCCTAGTGTGTTTTGTGGCTTCTTCATGGACCCATGGACCATGCGTTCTTGCATTTCCCATTTCCTCTGGATTGCTGGTATTGGTTGTTTGGTATGCTTGAATGGTCTTCTACTATTGGTCCTAACTTATTAACTCACTTTTGGCTTGACCTTTGTTCTATTCATCTTTATTTTACTCCTGTCTTTGAATTGTTGCTCCGTCTATTGTCATATGGAATATCTGGCTTGAGAGGAACTCTAGGATTTTCAAGCATAAATCTGCTTCATTGTTGGATGTGCTTGATAGGATTCAATCTTCCATGTCTGAAGTGGTGCTTTGTTATATTTATAAAAATTTGAAACAATTGTGTTCCTTTTCCCATTGGGATAATTGGGTGACATGGAAATGGGAAGCTCTTTGAGTCATACCAGCTCATGGGGTTGTATCATTAGGTTTATCCTCTCTTGTCAAGCATAGCCTTGCTAAATGGTCCCCTCCTCCGCAATTTTCTTTTAAATTAAACTTTGATGTGGCTGCCAAGGGCAATCTAGGTAGATTTGAGATCGGTGTTGTCATTTTTGACCATTCTTCAAAGATTGTTAAAGCTGCTTGTAAATTTATTGGTGTTGGTTGCAATAATTCTGTTGAATTATATGCTTTATCATTCGGGCTAGATTTAGCTATTTCTCTTAGTATTAAAGATATTATCATTGAAGGGGATTCAATGTTGGTTTTTCATTCTGTCTCCAATAAGAAATGTGTCTCCTGGCACTTACAATACCTTTTAGACTACATTCTTGCTCAATTAAAGTGTTTCAATTCCTTTTCTATTTCACATTGTTATAGGGAAATTAATTGTATCACTGATTTTTTTGCTAATAAGGCTGCAATTGAGGGCATTGAATTGTTGGAAGTCTCCCCTATGGATATTCCCTCTTCTTGTATTAACATTCTTTTTTAGTTTTCTATGGTCGTTATTTCATGCTTATTCTTTGGCTCAAGGGCTTCTTGTTTTTATAGGGTCTGGCATGTGTTTTCTAGATATGTAATTTGATCTGTGACCAGTTTGTTCATTTCTTTGCATTGGTGGTATCCTTTATGTTTGTCTTGTGGGTTGATTCTTTTATCACATTACCTATTCGTCGAGGACATTCTTGCCTGTATTACATTAGGGAGGGTGTTATCTCATCTTGTTCTAATACTTTTGCTAATGGCATACTTGGTAAGTATTTCCTCTATGAAATTGGGTGGTGATGGAGTTTCACCCGTGTGGTATGCCTCTTGTCTGACAGATCGGTCTTATTTGGTTATTTACTGGATTATGATGTTATCATGCTACACCACTTGGGTGACTCATTTGGTAATTATGGTTGGATGGTTTTTGCTTCACTCTGTTTCAGTAATTATTGTTCTCTAGCATTAATCGTTATGCAGCATAGTTGTTTGATTTGGTAATCATGTTGGGATGTTCTCGTTATATTGTTGATTGATCATTCCTTTAGATCGTGGGCTTGGTCATTATGTTTCAATGAGTTGGTTTTTATAGCTCCTATGTGATGTCGTGCTTAACTTCAAGGTGTTGTTGGCATGATGTTCTCTCTCACCTAGCTTGAGTTATATACGGGTTCTATTTTTCTCTATCCTTATTGTTTTGTCTTTCTCATATGTTAAGATGAGGATTGTGGGTGGGGGTGCGATATCTTTCATGTGAATTCTCCTATTGAGGCTTGGTAGGTGGTCGTTGTCTTCGAGATCTAGAAAATTTTAGGTGACTTGGTACATGCGGTGGTTTCTTGTTTCTCTCTTGTTTGCTCGGCTCTTTTTATGGGTGGTCTTTTGGCTTGGCCTCATTTTGGTTCCTTCGGGTTTCTAGCATCTTGTTCTCTTTCTTATCTAGATTATCCTTTGTTTGATCACGGTTCTCATTTTGGCTGGCTCACTTGCAATGGTTTCATTTCTTGTACTTTGTCTCATACTAATAAATGATTTGGAGAATTGTTCTTTGTAGTTTGGGTTTGTTCGAGGATGTCCTTTTTTGTTGATTCTACTACAATTGTAACTGGTTGTTGTTCTTCACACCGTTCTGAAGGGAAGATTATGTTGTTGCTATATTTTTGTATGCATTCTATGGTAGCTTCTTTTGTATCTAATGTAAAGGTTATGTAATATTGGGAGGAGTATTTGGAATGTGCCTAGGTGGCCTCTTTGTAATGGGTAGGTAGGCTTTATGATTTTGGAGCAATATTGAAGGGTTTTTAAAAGGAAAAAATAATATAATCTTAAATTATTATTAATTTTCTACTAAAGTGGAATTTATTCCAAATATCACCATTTCACCAAAATTGAACCCACCTTTTTGGTAAAAAAAATCCTTTCTAGAATACAATTATTAGTCCGATTTGTCCAATCTCAATAGTCATTGATCACTAAATGTTAAAGATGTTGCTTTTTATGAAGTACAATAACAATAAAGGTTACCTATTGATGTGCAAACCAAATCTATGCTCTGGTTGCAAGTGTTGTAGCTACAATTTGCATAATGGTAGATGGAGGAAGGTCTTGTGTGCAATTCAATTAATCAAGATAAATGTATGAATAACTATTTAATTTTAATTAATTATCACGTTCATTAATCATATTATTTATTGATCTATTTCATATTCAAATATTAAAATATAATAGATTTTTACGTATTCTAAAACCACAATTAAAAAATAGTCTTTTAAATTAAAATAAACAAAAAATACAAAATTTTGTTTGAGAGTAATTCACCACTTTTATTTCTGCCTCTTCACATGCCCATTTTAGATCTATTAATTTATTCATTTTTAACTCCAGCATATGACGAATTTACTATTAAAGTATTCAATGAATGAGAATTTCTCAAAATAAACTTAACATGACTAATTTTCTTTACTCTGATGTGGCCTTTCCATGCAAAATGTGACCAATTTATGGGCCAAATTGAACATCTTGCTTGAAAAAACATTGGCCATGGAATGAGTAAAAGAAGAGAAATGTTACCATCATGGATGAAATCCTTTGATTTCTTCAAGGTCAGAAAGATGCTAAGTTTGATTTCTTCAAGGTTAGAAAGATCCTAAGGAGAGTTGGAGGAGAAGCCACAAAATCTTGATGATGTGAATGCAATGCTAGGGAGGAATATAATTTATTTCTTCCATTCTTAACTTTGAATCCCACATCTCAAAACTATCATTTCATGTCTAAAAACAAACCCTCCTTCATGATAGATTTTACCTAGAAATTTTTTTAGACAATTTATTGATTTAGAATGTGCTATATATATAAATTTTTGCAATGACCAAATAAGAGAATTGAATTATGAAAATAAAAATCTAAATATACAAGCTTTAAGGAAAATATCCATATCATATTAAAATTGAAAGTTGCATAATATAACAAATTGGTTGAGTTTTGACCATTTCCCTATTCAGTTTGATATTTTTGAGGATAGGGCTCCTAGAAAGTTACCTTTCAAGTTTGAGCCAATGTGGTTTAGGGATCAATCTTTTTTGCCTTCCTTAAAATATTGGTGAAATTCAGCCCCTTTTATTCCTGGGTCTAGGATGTTTCAACTAGTTAAGAAGCTGGGTTTTTTGAAGTCAAGAATAAAGGATTGGAATGTGCGGCATTTTAAGAATGTTTTTGGTGAAAAGGCTAGGATTCAGGGGGAAATTGAGCAACTTAATAAAAAAATTGTTGCTTTAGGTATGTCTTCTGCAATGTATGATGAGCTTAAGTCGCTGAACATACAGTTGAGCGAGACCCTGGCTAGGGAAGAATCTTATTGGAGGAAGAAGTCTAGGGATCTTTGGCTTTCAGAAGGTGATCGAAATACCAAATTATTTCATTCCTCCTCTAAGCTCAAGAGACTTCGTAAGCGAATCTCTTGTATTGTTGACTCTAATGGTAATACTCTGATAGATGAGGACAAAATAGCTACCGAAGCTGTTAGATTTTTTAAATCTCTTCTCTCAGTTGAGATGGTGGTGGTTGATGACGAGTTTGTAAATTTGATCCCTCCTTTAGTCTCTCAAGAAGATAATAAGATGCTTATGGCCCCATTTTCATTAGCTGAATTGAAAGAGATAGTCTTTTCCATGCACCCGGAAAAGGCACCGGGACCGGATGGATTTACGGTATTATTCTTCTAGAAATGTTGGGACTTTATTGGGAAAGATGTGCTGCAAGACTTGGAGGAGTCTAGAAGGAATAGGGCGATTCTAAAGGAAATTAATACTACTCTTATTGCTATTATCTCGAAAGTAGATAACCCTACCTCTTTTTCAGATTTTCGTCCAATTGCCTTGTGTACCACCTTATACTAAGGCAATTTCGGTTAGATTATCTAAACTCATTCCTTAGATAATTTTGTTAGAGCAAGGTGGGTTTGTGCTTGGACGGGAAACTCCTGAAGGTGCCATTGTAGCACACGAAATCCTGCACTCCATATCCCAGCAAAAGGTTTTAGCAATGATTCTTAAACTAGACATGCTCAAAGCTTATGATTGTGCTAATTGGCAGTCCTTGCTCATAGTCTTGACCCTTTTAGGGTTTTCATGGTGTTGGGTTAAGTGGGTCTTTTCATGTATATCCTCTACTCGCTTTTCAGTATTGATTAATGGGTCTCCCTTGGGTTTTTTTGCTTCCTCCTGGGGAATTAGGCAAGGAGATCCCTTATCTCCTTTTTTGTTTATTCTTTTGGTGGAAGCATTTAGTAGGGCTATATCTAATGCTTTGACATTGGGTTTATGGTCAGGTATCAGAGTGGATGGCCTCCCTTCTTCACAATCTCATTGCTTATTCACTGATGATGCGCTTTTGTTTGGGGAGGCCTCTATGAGGGAAGCTCGAGTTATTAAGAAAGTTATCTCTGACTATTCAGCCTTTTTTGGTCAAAAGGTTAACAAGCAGAAGTCCAAAATCTTTTTTGTGAATGTCCCCACTTTAGTTCGGGACAAACTTGCCTGCTTTTGAGGTTTTCAAGTTGGGTCTTTTCCTTGTATGTACTTAGGCATTCCTTTCTTTCTGGGATCAGATAAGACTTCCTTTTAGGATAAAGTTGTCCATTCTATCACCTCCAGAATTTCCTCTTGGAATCATATGTGGCTAACAATGGCTGGTAAGATCCTTCTAATCAAATCAATTTTGAATGCCATACCTACATATCTCATGTCTATCCTACAGGCTCCCTCTCAAGTCGTTAAGAGGATTAAGGTTTCCCTCAGGTCCTTCCTTTGGAATGATAATTTAGGTGGGAAACATAATATTCCTCTTCTTGCTTGGGATAAAAATTGTCATCCCTAGGAGCTGGGGGGTGCGGGTATTCGAGATCTGGTTATTCAAAATAAGGCATTGGGGGCTAAATTGATTTGGAAGTTATATGCAGCCCCCCATAGTAAATGGGCCTTCGTCATGCTTGCTAAGTATTTAAGGGGAACACCCAGGGAAAGGATTTTTACTGCAACATCCCTTCCGAGGGGCTCTGCATTTTGGAATTTTTTGATTTCTTATAGGGAGGTGGTTCTGCCACATTTATCTTGGGTTGTCCATATTGGGAGAAAGGCCCATTTTTGGGATGAAGTTTGGAATGGGAATCTTGCTCTCTTAGCTATCTATGATTGGTCCCCTTTGCCGAATATCCTATCAAGCCTTTGGGGACCTTTTGTTGCAGACTATTTTACCATTGACACCTTAGGTCCATGTTTAGTGGCCAAATGGAAGGATATCCCTCCCTTGTCTATTAATTTTGATATCATTTTAGCTTTTGTAGAAGAACTTCGTAAGAGACCTTTAGTTTTCCATAATAAGGAGGATTCTTTGGTTTGGTTGAAAAATGCCTCAGGCTCCTATTCGGTAAAAGAGGGGTATAATTCTTTGATCCAGACCCCTATGTCTTTTTGCTGGCCTACTAAGTTATTCTGGCATTCTGCTTGTCTTCCAAAAGCAGGGGCTTTTGCTTGGCTGGCAGTCCAAGATAAAATCCTTATTGGAATGCGATTGGATAGGCTTGGGATTACGTCAGTGTTTCCTTGTGTCTTCTGTGGTTATTGTATGGAATCGGTGGATCACCTTTTCCTGCTATGTCCCTTTGCCTTTGAATGTTGGTATTGGCTATTTGGTATGTTAGGGTGGTCTTCTGCTCTCTGTTCAAGTCTACTTTCACAATTTTGGTCTTGGCCCTTGTTGTTTCCCGCTTTGTTTTATTCATCTCTTTGGATAGTTGCTCCATCTCTGATGATTTGGAATCTTTGGCTTGAAAGAAATTCAAGAATATTCAATCAAAAGTCTGCATCTTTGGCATACATTATTGGTAAAATCCAAGCCTCCATTAGTGAAGTAGTGCTTTCTTTCATTCACAAAAATTTAGATCATCTTACAACCTTTTCCCATTGGGATAACTGGGTTACTTGGAGATGGCCTTCACTTCATTTAATGCCTTCTCATGGGGTTATATCAGATGCATTTTCTTCGCGTCTTAAGTGCAAGATGGCTAAGTGGAGTTCTCCCCCTTTCCCTTCATTCAAACTCCAGTTTGATGGGGCCTCTAAGGGAAATCCGGGGAAGTTTGGAATTGGGGTAATTATCTTTGATCATTCTTCAAAAATCATCAAGGCAGTTGGTAAATATATTGGCTATGGCACTAATAACATTGCTGAATTTCAGGCTCTATCCTTTGGACTTGATCTTGCACATTCTCTAAACATTAAGGATATTGTTATTGAAGGTGATTCAATGCTGGTTTGCCAAGCGGTTGCTGCCAAAAAGTGTTTCTCTTGGCACTTGCAGTATCTTTTGGAGCACATTCTCCTCCAACTTAATGGTTTTTCCACTTTCTCTATTTCACATTATTTTAGAGAGATTAATGTATTTGCTGATTTTCTTGCAAATAAGGCTATTAGTGAAGGTGTGGATTGTATAGAACTTACCCCTTTAGACTTTCCTATCTCCTGCATGAAACTTCTATCTTAATAGTCCTTCTTGGTGTGGTTGTTCTTTCGTAAGTGCCTATAATGAGGGTGTTCGCCTTTGGGGCAATATCATTGCTATTGACATTTATTGGGAGAATCTCCTCATTACGAAAGGAGTTTTGTTGTTATCTTTGGAGAATCTCCTCGCCTCATGGGGAGTCTACTTCCTTGAATGGCTATAGGGGGGGTGTTGTCTTGCCTTATGACAACATCTCTGTTTTAGTCATTCCTGGTAGTAGTGCCTTATTGAGGAAGGAGGTTGGAGGGACATTTTAAGCCCAATTGATACTTATTTGATAGTGATTAGAGGTGGAGTTGATTCTCATGTTTGTTCTATGATCACATTTTTAATTTTGGATACCCCTTTTGGGGGATATTCTCGTTCTTCTTCTGTTATTTGGTGATTTCCTTTTGATCTCTCCTTATCTATCAGCCTGTGGTATATTGGTTGGCATTTATGGTGGAAGTGATCGTTTGGGTTTTGTGTCACTATGTTCCCAATTGGACAGGGAGGGGATGCCCTTTGTCCGGTAGACAGTTTTGGTAATTATTGGTTTTTTGCTTGGCATTGTTTGGGTTTAGCATCATGGCAGTTGGTTACTTCAGTTTTTCTTGGACTTTTTGGGACTGATTTGATATTGGATATTCTATGCTACTGATTATGTTTCGTAGATGAGTTTGGGTATTATGCTTGAGTGCTCTGCTTTTCTGGCAGTCATTTCTCCTTGCGGATAGATGTGGGTGATCTTGTCATGAGTTTTTATTTTCACATTTTGTGCATTATTCCTTCAGATGAATCATTATGCTTTGTGGGTGTTGTGCTGGTTAGTCATTTGTTTTAGTGATTGGGCCTGTTGTAAGTTATGCGAAGTTTTCATAATTTGTATGTGATCTCTTGCTGGGCATTTTCTCTTATGATGGCTTGATAATCATGCAGTGGTTATCCTCTTCTCTGTTATATATTCTGGATTGGTGCTCAAGTATGACACACATTCGTCTATTCTTTTTCTCTGTTATGCTATGCTCTGCATTATGTGGAGTTTCTTGGGCAGAGTTGGTGACTGGTGGCTTTTTCTAAGGAATTGGAAAGTCCAGTTTGTTTGGTGGTGTAGATGGTTCCTTATTATGTTGTTATTGACATGGCTATTGCTTTGGTTTATTGTATGGATTGGTTTCACCCTGTTTCCTGAAGGTTGTCTCCATCTTCCTCTACTTCTTATATGGATAGGCCTATGTATGCTAACCATTTTCATGTTGTCAGGTTTACTTTTCCTTGGTTCCCTTTTGGCTATGTTTTTTGTTCTCTGTAGGACCTTGGACTCATGTAGTGCATAAGTGGATTGATGGTTTGGTGCTCGCACTGTTCTTGTTTAAAATATGGTGGTTGCATTTTTGGGATGATACCTCCTCCACTGGATCACTAGTTCATACAAGCTTTTTAAAGCTTCCTTTATATCTAATGTATTTGATAATGTAATCAGGGTATTTGGGTTGCCTATGGGCTATTGTATTGGGTAGATAGGCTTATGTTTCTGAGCAATACTAAAGGGTTTTCTTACTGGTTCTTTCCCCTCAGTGCTCATTGAACCAGACACCATGTAAAAAATATAAAAATTTAATATAATTTTAGTGGGCCATCCACTTTTATCAAAAAAAACAAAAACAAATTGGTTGAGTTTAATTTTTTATTGAATAATTATTAGATTTTTATGTTTAGGGAGAAATCTTAGATACATTTTATATTTATTGTAGTTTTCATTAAGTAATACTATTGTAATAATTTTTTACTTAATTAATTACTACTAATTAATTTTAAATAAATTAGAAGTAATGTTTGTAGTTGATTTATATTATAAAAAAACAAGTAATACTATTGTAATGAGTTTTTGCTTAATTAATTACTACTAATTAGATTTTGAATAAATTATAGGTTCAATTTTTTTATTTGATTTATATTTAAAATTATTTATTAAGAATTTGATTTGCTACTTGCCTTATAAAATTTATTTATATCATTCTTATACTTTTTTAATATAACATAGTTTTTAATATCGATAAAATAATATCTTTTTTAAAGTTGCCAATTGTATAATAAAATATTATTAGATTATTTTAAGGGAGAGATCTCATATCCATTTTATTTTTACTATAGTTTTCATTAATTAATGTTATTTTAATGAGATTTTGTTTAATTAATTACTACTAATTAGATTTTAAACAAGAGTTGTGATACAACTGCAATAGTAATTAGGTATTCAATATTGTCTGATGTAGTTATTATGTATATTTTTTAATGCATTAGATATACATTATTAGTTATAATTTTTAATGCATTAGTTATATTACAAGTTATATTAGTTACATTATTTATAATTTATTTGAAGTATTACATATATTTAAAAATAAACAAAATTATATAAGACAAATTTAATCCAATTTTTTTTTTCAATTTTTCTCTTGTCGAATTTCATCTTAAATTCCGAATTCGAATTCAAATTCGAACCTTGTGACTAAGTTCAAGAATCCAAATTTATGCTAGCATGTTGTGTTATTTGTAAATTAAAATGATAGAAGGAGGAATCTTTGATCAAAGTAAGAAAACATGCTGCAATACAAAATTCAACACATTTTATCTTTGAGTCCTCCTGAGAGGGGAAAACCAGCTTTATGGTAATACCAAGCAGCATACGGCCTATATTTACTGTAGTAACATACCAATTACCATAGGTTGGTTGGATGCAAACTGCCCCTTTCTCCTTCAATGGCAATTTCTTTTGTTTGAGTCCTTCAAAAACACTATGAATAGCTGAATATTTTTACTTTGATTGGTACAACCTACGAGTACAACTTTGTTCATCCTCCCATGTGTACAAAACATACTTCGAACAAATGAAGATTGTTGAGATCTGGGTTCCTTGAAATAAATAAAAATTAATAAATATAATAATAATAAAATATGTTTTCTTTTGTCCACAATATGATTTTACCAACAACCTTTTCAGACTAGATGGCTTTGGTTTTAAAATAATTAAATTTATAGATAAGAAGAAAATCATTGTGTATATGAAGATCGTGACCATACATTGAGTTCTGGTAATAACTTATAAATAGAACAATTTTTTTGGCTACTAAGCAAAGCAAAACTACTCAGACAAAGAAACTAGGGTAGCATCCCTCCCAGCCATGGATAACAGGGGACCTTATTGACACCTGAAACTTGTTATTAATTTCATTTCCTCACAGCCACCATCATATATATACTAGTTTGTAAGAAAGAAATATTTGCACAAGTTCTTAAGAAGGTATGGAAAGTAACAAATAAATAACTCAATCTAGAGATACAATCATAAAATCAACTCTACATCAAGAAAGACAATTAAATATGTTTAAAAGATGTGGTGGTCATGGGAGCTTGGCGCTAGTGCTTGTTGCTTGCTTTGCCAAAATGAAGGAAAATATCGCCCCTATCTACCTCCTCTACCTACCATTAAGGACATTAACACTCCCATTTTCAAATTAGTTGAAGATAGTGGCAAAAACATGAGGTAGTTCTTAAGCCTTTGTTGTACTCGTTGGTCTGAGTTCCATCGAGCATTTCCCTCGAATTCCACTATTGAGTGACTTAGATTGATGGTATATAGCTGAAATGGTAACATAATTTTTTCTGTGCTGAAGTCCGAAAAAGGGTCTTTAGATATAGAGTGCTCTCCTACTCACGTCACCACCCACTTTTGTCACTTATACCTTAACTGGGGTGGGTCATGTACTAATCACAATGCTTACACAATAGTCTAAGTGCCATCAAATAAACAGTGTCAAGACTGCAGCCTCCTATTTACCAATCAACAGTTAAAATTTAATCTAAATACAAATTTGTTTTTCAAATCATTCTATTACATGGGTTGATGGAATGAGGAATGAATGACACTCTGTACACAACATTAATCTTGAGCGAATCGGTAAGACCGATGGCAATACAACAATCTGTTGTTGAGATGGCTCCCCTCATTTTCCAATGGAGTAAATTGCCATCTTCTCTACTTGAATGTGTCTTACATTTTGGGCGGCACACCTCCATGACTATAAGATTCCTGGAGATCATCTATGAAGTATATGTAATAAAAACAACGGGCAAGAAAATGGTTTTCTTCGTGAAACATATTTTTTCCTTCGATGGGACTCCATAGTAAGACTTCAACTTCATACCAGAATCAAAGAACTTTGAGGCCAAATGTTAAATTTATGGATCAGAATTAACATCTATCTTGTTCTATGTATTATTGATAAAAATATAAATTTGACTATCTTCTTTTGTATGGCAGGTGAGAGGAGTATTTATTATTTCAATGTCCATTCTCACACATTTCATTTGGTATATGTAGTGGGCTGGGTACGGTCAAGCGATGCCTTGACCAGCCATGTCTTTTGGACATGGCCGATCAAGACATCACTTGATCGTGCCCCCTCATGATAATAAATGTTTGAATGAGAGACTTCATTTATCTCTCATTCAATCATTTATCTTACCGAGGCTATCATGCATTAGCACTCCCTCTTAGCTAGGTAAGATAAATGTAAAAGGTATTGGGAGAAATATTCATAAATCGTATGATGCTTATCTTGGGACCATAGTTTCAAGATGTGAATTGCCTCTGTCGGCAATTCTATTCACAAACTCTTGAGTGGATTGGCTCTATCAGTGATTCTATCCATAAGCTCTTGTGTGGATTGCATCAGTCAGCGATTCTATCCACAAGCTCTTGTGTGGATTGCCTCAGTCAACGATTTTATCCATGAGCTCTCACATGGATTGCCTCAGTTGGCGATTCTATCCATGAGCTCTTACGTGGATTGCCTCAGTTGGTGATTCTATCCACAAGCTCTTACGTGGATTGCCTCAGTCGACGATTCTATCCATGAGCTCTTGTGTGGATTGCCTCTGTTGGCGATTCTATCCACAAGCTTTTACGTGGATTGCCTCAGTCGGCGATTCTATCCACAATCTTGAGTTATTGTAAGATCGTCACCTTCCAATAACCGCAAAAATACAAGTGGAAATCATTTGGAAGTTGTCACTTCCTTATGATTTACATAGGGCCCATAAAATAATTATTAGTATTAATAATAATAATCAATATTTACAATTTTTACCTTAGAAGTGCTCAATCTTTATTAGTAAGCTCCCTCTTAATCACAAGGTATCTTGAGTTTCTTCTAGAGAACATATTTTTCTGAAGATACGTCTGAATTTCTGACTTTAGCAAGGGACGCTTGTAGTTTAAGTTTGAGACACCTTCAAGTCTGTCTTCAAATCTGATTCCATTCGTCATTTTAATATACAAACTTTCAAGGAGATATCAATCTGATCTTAATCAGATCTTCCTTCAGGTGGTTAGGCTTTATAGAAGGAAACCTGGCTCTAATACCATGTTAAATTTATGGATCAGAATTAACATCTATCTTGTTCTATGTATTACTGATTAAAATATAAATTTGACTATCTTCTTTTTGTATGGTAGGTGAGAGGAGCATTTATTATTTCAATGTCCATTCTCACACATTTCATTTGGTAGATGTAGTGGGCTGGGTACGGTCAAGCGATGCCTTGATCGTGCCCCCTCACGATAATAAATGTTTGAATGAGAGACTTCATTTATCTCTCATCCAATCATTTATCTTATTGAGGCTATCATGCATTAACACTCCCTCTTAGCTAGGTAAGATAAATGTAAAAGGTATTGGGAGCAATATTCATAAATCGTATGATGCTTATCTTGGGACCATAGTTTCAAGATGTGAATTGCCTCTGTTGGCGATTCTATTCACAAACTCTTGAGTGGATTGCCTCAGTCGGCGATTCTATCCACAAGCTCTTGTGTGGATTGCCTCAGTCGGCGATTCTATCCACAAGCTCTTGTGTGGATTGCCTCAGTCGGCGATTCTATCCATGAGCTCTCACGTGGATTGCCTCAGTCCGCAATTCTATCCATGAGCTCTTGTGTGGATTGCCTCAGTCGGTGATTCTATCCACAAGCTCTTACGTGGATTGCCTCAGTCGGCGATTCTATCCATGAGCTCTTGTGTGGATTGCCTCTGTCGGCGATTCTATCCACAAGCATTTAAGTGGATTGCATCAGTCGGCGATTCTATCAACAATCTTGAGTTATTGTAAGATCGTCACCTTCCAATAACCTCAAAAATACAAGTGGAAATCATTTGGAAGTCGTCACTTCCTTATGATTTACACAGGGCCCATAAAATAATTATTAGTATTAATAATAATCAATATTTACAATTTTTACCTCAAAAGTGCTCAATCTTTATTAGTAAGCTCCCTCATTATCACAAGGTATCATGAGTTTCTTCTAGAGAACATATTTTTCTGAAGATACATCTGAATTTCTGACTTCAGCAAGGGACACTTGTAGTTTAAGTTTGAGACACCTTCAAGTCTGTCTTCAAATCCGATTCCATTCGTCATTTTAATATACAAACTTTCAAGGAGATATCAATCTGATCTTAATCGGATCTTCCTTCAGGCGGTTAGGCTTTATAGAAGGAAACCTGGCTCTGATACCATGTTAAATTTATGGATTAGAATTAACATCTATCTTGTTCTATGTATTACTAATTAAAATATAAATTTGACTATCTTCTTTTATATGGCAGGTGAGAGGAGCATTTATTATTTCAATGTCCATTCTCACACATTTCATTTGGTATATGTAGTGGGCTGGGTACGGTCAAGCGATGCCTTGACCGGCCATGTCTTTTGGACATGACCAATCAAGACATCACTTGATCGTGCCCCCTCACGATAATAAATGTTTGAATGAGAGACTTCATTTATCTTTCATTCAATCATTTATCTTACCGAGGCTATCATGCATTAACACCAAACCCTCTATAAATGTGTTAAGATCCTGCCCATTGCTGGTCTTTTTGTCACTCTGTTTTATTGAACTAACTTTGGCGAATCCCTCGATTAGCCAACATATAGAAACACAAACTAATACAGTCACAAGCAAGTAGAAAACAAATAGAGGAGACATGGCTCCATGATCGCCCATCATCCTTGGTAAAGGAAAGCATCTATAATTTTCCATGCATATATTATGTTTCTTTATGTAGCATTGACACCAACTAACATACAGATTGGAGAACATAAGATAACTAATTAGCTAGAGTACACATCATGAAAAAGTTCCCATGTTTCCACCCATAAAGGGGACCACATATGACTTGAAGGGCTCTGTCTAGGCTAGGCCCTAAAATTTGTATTTAATTCAATCCAAGATATATTTTTATCATCAAAAAAGTTAAATGTATCTCTTCCTATAGCTTTTTTTAACTGGCTTTGTCTCTAGTTCCCTTACATGCTCTGTTTTTCTATGTTTTTCAGCATATAGGCATGGTCTATGACCTGTCATTGATCTGCAAAAGTTTTGTATCTAGTCTTTAGACAATGAAACAATAGGTAAATAGAGTTTTGAAATAAGCCGTCACTAGTTGTTAATCAACTTTGACATGTAGTATGTATATTAAGCAGAAAATGTTTGTTATCTATGCCAAGAAAAAATAAATGCCTTCTTGTTTCCTTGTTATAATTAAATAATTCAAGTGAAAAAATGTTTGATTCCACAAAGAATAATCAGTATAATTTTCTGAGAAATGTTCTTTCAAAATCATCACCACCTACAGCAAATCTGGATATCAACAAGCAAAGGCAGAGGGAGGAAGTGGTTACAATATTAAGTATATGGTGTAGCCCATTCTATTTCATTAAGATTCACATTAGTGTCATACATCTACAAACAATTGAGTGACCCGAATTCATGATTAAGTAAAAACAAAAGGATCTGAAATGATAACCATTGACTCAGGGTGCATTTGCAGGTTCAATATCGATTATTCTACTTGATATTGATATATTATTCTCATTCTCTTGTGATAAATTTATCACTGCACTGTAGAGTTCAATGATGATTCTGAAGGTAATGGTAACAATGAGTCAGAATTCCTGTTCAGTTTTATAGATCTAGTTATTAGCTTCCTTTAATTATGTATTGTTTTATCTAACCCTCTTTATTCCTTGAAACTATGCATTTTACAAACAATATTCTAAAACTTTCTTGTCATGGAGTGGCATGAAGACAAACCACCATTATTTAAATAAAAAGATCCAAAAAAAAAAATCCTAAAGTCACTTCATAAATATCCCACAATACAAAGGACTCATTTTTTTCAAACAGTCTGCAAAAGTTAATTAGCCAACAAAATATCTAACTAAATGTTAGCTTCTGTCACTATGGATTCAATATTTTCATTTCTACTTAATAAATTATCATATTAAAGTTGTCAAATTGTCCATGTTCACTTTCAAGGGAAATAGAGCACATTAGGGCTGAATAAAAAGCCTTGAACTTTTAACATCACCTACACTTCATTGCACTTGTACACAGGGTGTCTTACTGCCGACTCATTCTCCATTGCCAGTTTTGCACGAATAGGTTCTAATGCTAATGCCAACTCTTTTTGGCGAGGCAATAATAGCATTGAGCATGTCTTTACCTAGAAATGAGACAACTGAGTAAATAAAAAAAACTCAGTTAGAACATGTAAAGGATCAAGTGTATTCTCTAATTGCAATTACAAGGTAAGACAAAGAAGAAATCCATTAATACAAATAAATATTAGAAAAAGGCATTTTCCACATGGAATGACATTATCAAGCATAACTAGGAAACAACAAATCATATTTGGTACTAAAACTCTAATCTGAAGATAAAATAATCCAATAATGTAAAGCTTATTCAAATAACAGTAAGACTCCATCCAATTAAAGACAGAACTCTACTAGGTGCCATTTAAATAAATGCTGGCAAAATGCTTAAGGGGCCTCATCCATGTCTTACGTTTAACCACAACAACAATTCTTTGAAAGCATTTAAATTTGACAAACTCTGACAAAGAAAAAACATCCAACTTGTGTTCATTATTGTCATGACACTCAAATACTTTATTATATCGTATACATCACTTTGTGTACATTTCAAGAACTTCCATTGATGTCT